>NC_069501.1:743997673-744297673 GCF_027579735.1 Bombina bombina | reverse complement strand
TCATAACATGGTCACATTTGAAATCTCTATTCATAAGCAGTGTCTTAAAGGTTTAACTAAGACTTTTAATTTTAAGAAAGCAAAATTCAACCATTCAAGGAGATCATTGATAAACATAAATTGGGACAAAGTATTATCTAATAAAAATACAGAGGATAAATGGATAACATTTAAAACTTTGTTAAAGGGACATTGAACTCAAAATTGTTCTTTCGTGATTCAGATAGAGCAGTGTTTTTCAACCAGTGTGCCGTGGCACACTAGTGTGCTGTGAGAGATCCTCAGGTGTGCCGCGGCAGATTGACAACAGTGCGGGGGTGTCCCTCTTTCAAATTTTGAAATATTGGGAGGAATGTGCCAGGCTCATCAGGCATCATTTATAACCATGACATTGACATTCATTCACAGACAATCATTATGATTGTTTGTAAAAGAATATCAATATGTCATGTATAGTTTGTAGGAGGCATGGCATGACAGCACAGTACAGTGTGTGTGTATATATATATATATATTTTTTTTTTTTTTGCATGTATATATATATATATATATGTGTGTTGGAAAAAGAGTTGAATAGGGTATGTTCTAATAGCACTTGCAGAAGATGTTCCTCATAAGCAAGTGGAGGGGAGAGAAACAAAAATGGGAATGTCCCCAGATGAGTGTTGAATAATTTGAGATCAAAATAAGTGATATTAAATGCTCACCTGTTAGATCACAGGGATCAGTGATCAGCGACGAGTAGATACTAGTGGTGTGTGTAGACACCAGACATGAACACCACATATGATGGAGACAGAAGTATATGCACCAAGAATATATATATATAAATTGTATGTGAATATATTTGAGATGGTGTGTATAGAGGTAATTATAAATATTCAGAACCGGGAGGCAAACAAATAGTTACCGTGGAAACGGAGGATACTTGTGGGAATCTCCTGTTCTTACCACACTGTATTTGTGGACAGAGGGTAAAAGTGAAGGAAGTTCCTATTTAATATGAGCTGATAACCAGGAACAAAATAAAAAATATATAGATATAAAAATGTATATGCATATATGATTCAAAAGGTAGGGAAAAATACATGAGTCCAAAAATAAAATATATTAAAAACAAATTTTATTATTATTGATATTAAAATAGAAATATAAAAATATAAAAATGGTGTTATACTGGTATAGTGGATGTGATACGAGAGACTGTTTACAAAAAGGGTAAAACCGTAAACGGTAAAGGTGTAAAAATATAATAAAAAATGTAAGTAGCCAAGTGGCACGACAAAATATATGGTTTTATATGCTCCACTCTGCAGATAGACTACTTTGAACTGCCGCGGCACAGCCAGGCTTCATGCTATTTAAAGGCAACCAGGATGCTAACAGATCCATTAGCCTCTGATGAAGTGAGCTGATACGCTCACGAAACGCGTAAGGCACGTGACGCACGTTCGTGACGTCACATCCGGAATTCCGATTTACCCGCTGAGGTTGTTCACAAGCTGCTCCGTGCAGCGATATTCCTCTCAGCTATTTTTGATTCTTTGGAAACCAGCAGCGCTACCACTGCACAGCACTATTCAAAACTAAGTAAATTGCCATCTGCACGCTCCCATATATTTTGTCGTGCCACTTTGCTACTTACATTTTTTATTATATTTTTACACCTTTACCGTTTACGGTTTTAACCTCTTTGTAAACATATCCACTATACCAGTATAACACCTTTTTTATATTTTTATATTTCTATTTTAATATCAATAATAATAAAATTTGTTTTTAATATATTTTATTTTTGGGCTCATGTATTTTTCCCTACCTTTTGAATCATATATGCATATACATTTTTATATCTATATATTTTTTATTTTGTTCCTGGTTATCAGCTCATATTAAATAGGAACTTCCTTCACTTTTACCCTCTGTCCACAAATACAGTGTGGTAAGAACAGGAGATTCCCACAAGTATCCTCCGTTTTCACGGTAACTATTTGTTTGCCTCCCGGTTCTGAATATTTATAATTACCTCTATACACACCATCTCAAATATATTCACATACAATTTATATATATATATTCTTGGTGCATATACTTCTGTCTCCATCATATGTGGTGTTCGTGCCTGGTGTCTACACACACCACTAGTATCTACTCGTCGCTGATCGCTGATCCCTGTGATCTAACAGGTGAGCATTTAATATCACTTATTTTGATCTCAAATTATTCAACACTCATCTGGGGACATTCCCATTTTTGTTTCTCTCCCCTCCACTTGCTTATGAGGAACATCTTCTGCAAGCGCTATTAGAACATACCTGTCAACTCTTTTCCCAATTTTAGTCTCACGAAGGAGGAATGAGACACCACTAATAGCAGCAGGCATTGGACATTTTCATAGAGCATTTTATTGCACAACAACTTCTGCTCAAAATTTTGGCGCAACTACCTACTACCCCCTCTCTTCATATATATATATATATATATATATATATATATATATATATATATATATATATATCCTGTATTAGGCTACAATGTGTAATTTTGTAAAATTTTGGGATGGTGGTGTGCTGCAGGATTTTTTAATGTAAAAAAGTGTGCCACGGCAAAAAGAATGTTGCAAATCACTGAGATAGAGCATGCAATTTTAAGCAACTTTCTAATTTACTCCTATTATCAAATTCTCTTGATTCTCTTGGTATCTTTATTTGAAATGCAAGAATGTAAGCTAGCCCATTTTTGGTGAACACACTGTGTTGTTCTTGCTGATTGGTGGATACATTCACCCACAAATAAACAAGTGCTTTCCATGGTTCTGAACCAAAAAAAATAGCTTAGATGCCTTCTTTTTCAAATAAAGAAATCAAGAGAACGAAGAAAAATTGATAATAGGAGTAAATTAGAAAGTTGCTTACATTTGCATGCTCTATCTGAATCATGAAAGAAAAAAATTGGGTTCAGTGTCCCTTTAAATAAATATACATATCAACAAATACCAAATGGTTATAAAAAATAAAAATAAAAAATCCAAGCCAATGTGGCTAAACCAATATGTGTTAAGAGAAATTAGGAAAAAAATGTAGGGCATTTAAATTAGTACATAGTAAATAGTACAGACTCAACACACCATATTTATAAGGACTGTAACAAAGCATGCAAAAAAGGAATCAAATTAGCCAAAATTGTAAATGAAAAATGAATTGCACAGGATTCTAATCTAACCCTAAAAGGTTATTTAAGTACATAAAATCTAAGAAGGACAATATAGGTACATTAAAATGCATAGAGGGTAGCATGGTTAACAGTGACAGGGAGAAGGCTGAGGTACTAAACTAGTTTTTTTTCCTTTAGTATACACAAGAGAGGAACAGAGATGATCCAGGAAGCTATAGACCAGTTAGTCTGACATCAATAGTGGGGAAGATATTTGAAGGGATTATAAGGGATTATATTGATGAGCACATTCAGTTAAACAAGATTATGAGTTCAAATCAGCATTGTTTTACGAGAAATAGATAATGTCAAACTAATCTAATTAGATTCTATGAGGAAGTAAGTAAAAGTATAGATAAAGGGGAATCAGTTGATGTGATATACTTAGATTTTGCAAAGGCATTTGATACAGTGCCACATGAGAGATTAATGCACACAATTAAGGGACTGGGAATAGCTGAAAATGTTAGCTCATGGATAAATAACTGGATAAAAGATAGGGAGCAACGAGTAGTAGTGAACGGATCATACTCAGTTTGGACAAAGGTAATCAGTGGAGTCCCCTAGGGATCAGTACTGGGTCCTGTTCTTTTTAATATCCTTATAAATGACTTGGAGCAAGGATTAAATAGCAGCATCTCTATTTTTGCAGATAAGTTAAGTAAGGTCATTAGTTCAGAGCAGGTTGAACTTTTGTTACAAAGTAATCTGCAAAAATTAGAAGTATGGGAAGGTAAATGGAAAATGAGATTTAATACAGGAAAATGCAAAGTTCTACATTTTGGAAGTAAAAATAAACAGGCAACGTATTATTTAAATGGGACAAGACTTAGCCAAACAGAGGAGGAAAGGGATTTGGGAGTAGTAAAACATAACAAGCTAAAGATTAGTGCCGAACGCAGGGCAGCCGCTACAAAGGCTAATAAGATACTAGCATGTATTAAAAGAGGCATTGATTCAAGGGAGGAAAGCATAATTCTGTCACTATATAAATCCCTGGTAAGACCTCACTTTGAGTATAGAGTTCAGTTCTGGGGATTGATAGCAAAAAAAAAAGATATTGCAGAACTAGAAAAAAGCTAAGAAAAGCTAATAAGGGGAATGGAGAATTTAAGTTAGAGGGAAGCTAGCCAAACTGGGTCTGTTTTCTTTAGAAAAAAGGCGCTTGAGAGGTGACATGATTACTTTATATCTATATATTCAAGGCCCATATACAGAGATCAAGAGAATAGAGAGACACACTCACTGAGACAGAACAATAGCTAGAAAAACTTCCGTGCTTGTCCACAAGGCCAGTGCCACTCAGGGTGCAGTCTCTTTTTGCACACTATGCCTTTTCACAGAGAAAAAATATCCTGTAGCATATCAGTCTGATCCTGCCCAATGACAGTCCAGCACCGAAATACCAGGCAATTCTTCTCTGAACAAGACAAACAACAAACCCCAGACGTACGTTTCGGCCTCTCTTGGGCCTCGTCAGTGAGGTGCAGTTGCATATCTCTAGGGCATGTGTGCAAGGAGTCCAACGTCTGGTTTCCCCCTTTTACTCTTAGGGAGACCTAAGAGTAATTTACATAAAATCAAGAGAATAGAGAGACGCACTCACTGAGACAGAACAATAGCTAGAAAAACTTCCGTGCTTGTCCACAAGGCCAGTGCCACTCAGGGTGCAGTCTCTTTTTGCACACTATGCCTTTTCACAGAGAAAAAATATCCTGTAGCATATCAGTCTGATCCTGCCCAATGACAGTCCAGCACCGAAATACCAGGCAATTCTTCTCTGAACAAGACAAACAACAAACCCCAGACGTACGTTTCGGCCTCTCTTGGGCCTCGTCAGTGAGGTGCAGTTGCATATCTCTAGGGCATGTGTGCAAGGAGTCCAACGTCTGGTTTCCCCCTTTTACTCTTAGGGAGACCTAAGAGTAATTTACATAAAATCAAGAGAATAGAGAGACGCACTCACTGAGACAGAACAATAGCTAGAAAAACTTCCGTGCTTGTCCACAAGGCCAGTGCCACTCAGGGTGCAGTCTCTTTTTGCACACTATGCCTTTTCACAGAGAAAAAATATCCTGTAGCATATCAGTCTGATCCTGCCCAATGACAGTCCAGCACCGAAATACCAGGCAATTCTTCTCTGAACAAGACAAACAACAAACCCCAGACGTACGTTTCGGCCTCTCTTGGGCCTCGTCAGTGAGGTGCAGTTGCATATCTCTAGGGCATGTGTGCAAGGAGTCCAACGTCTGGTTTCCCCCTTTTACTCTTAGGGAGACCTAAGAGTAATTTACATAAAATCAAGAGAATAGAGAGACGCACTCACTGAGACAGAACAATAGCTAGAAAAACTTCCGTGCTTGTCCACAAGGCCAGTGCCACTCAGGGTGCAGTCTCTTTTTGCACACTATGCCTTTTCACAGAGAAAAAATATCCTGTAGCATATCAGTCTGATCCTGCCCAATGACAGTCCAGCACCGAAATACCAGGCAATTCTTCTCTGAACAAGACAAACAACAAACCCCAGACGTACGTTTCGGCCTCTCTTGGGCCTCGTCAGTGAGGTGCAGTTGCATATCTCTAGGGCATGTGTGCAAGGAGTCCAACGTCTGGTTTCCCCCTTTTACTGTTAGGGAGACCTAAGAGTAATTTACATAAAATCAAGAGAATAGAGAGACGCACTCACTGAGACAGAACAATAGCTAGAAAAACTTCCGTGCTTGTCCACAAGGCCAGTGCCACTCAGGGTGCAGTCTCTTTTTGCACACTATGCCTTTTCACAGAGAAAAAATATCCTGTAGCATATCAGTCTGATCCTGCCCAATGACAGTCCAGCACCGAAATACCAGGCAATTCTTCTCTGAACAAGACAAACAACAAACCCCAGACGTACGTTTCGGCCTCTCTTGGGCCTCGTCAGTGAGGTGCAGTTGCATATCTCTAGGGCATGTGTGCAAGGAGTCCAACGTCTGGTTTCCCCCTTTTACTCTTAGGGAGACCTAAGAGTAATTTACATAAAATCAAGAGAATAGAGAGACGCACTCACTGAGACAGAACAATAGCTAGAAAAACTTCCGTGCTTGTCCACAAGGCCAGTGCCACTCAGGGTGCAGTCTCTTTTTGCACATTATGCCTATGCAGGATCAGACTGATATGCTACAGGATATTTTTTCTCTGTGAAGGGGCATAGTGTGCTAAAAGAGTATGCACCCTGAGTGACACACTATAATAAAATGAACAGGCACGGAAGTTTTTCCAGCTTTTGTTCTGTCTCAGCTGAGTGCATCTCTCTCTCTCTTTTTATTTTCCATATACAGAGATGGCAGAAGCTCTGTTTATTCCAAGAAAATTGTTTGTGACAAGAGGTACCAATTTAAGGTTTGAGGAAAGGAGATTTAATCTCCTGCAACTGATTTTTTTTTCACTGTAAGATCAATAAAATTGTGGAATTTATTACCAAAGGAGGTAGTGAATGCCAATAGCCTAGATACATTTAAAAATTGTTTGGATATATTTCTGTCTAGAAACAAAATTCATGGATATGATTGCTAGTATTAAATGGGTCACCTGTTAGTGGGATTATTTAAGCTTAACTGGAGCTTTTTGTAAGTATTTTAGATTTGTATACTATGTCACCAAATTCAGCCACAGGTATTCACCTTAATCCCTCAGTGAGAAAATAATCACCCTCTAGGATACCCAAATAGCTAAACTTCTCAATACAAAATTTGGAAGTGCAGTCAAGTAGCTGGAAACATGTAAAATCATATTTATGCAATATTCATATTTAATAAATTGTTTAACTTTGCTTGTACTGTAAATATTTCACATTTCAAAGTTCTTCACATAAGGGAATGTGTTCTAAGTATTTTTAAATAGATATTCATAAAACCAAAAAATATCACATATATATATATATATATATATATATATATATATATATATATATATATATATATATATATATATATATATACTGTATATATATATATATATATATATATACACTGTATTTATTAATAAATATAACATATTATTCTATGTGAAGAACATTAGAATGTAAAATATTTATATTTTAGGTTGGGTTAGTGCACTTGATTAAACAGCATTGGGTTTGCGTGCATAGGGTTTTTCACCACTTATTGCATTCCATCAAATACGTTAATGCAGTTGTGATATTCTATGTCCGGCTTTTTGTGCTCGACTCGTAATCTAGCCCATAGCAGTTTTTGAGTTTCCCTTACTGTGGTCTTTCCTCTTTCTTAGGATCAAGTGAAAGCTTCATAAAATTAATGACATCCATTTTTAGACTGTTAAAATACCAGGGTCTTTAGGCATGGGTAAATATAACTTCCCCTTCACAAAATCCACTGATGCTTTACACCATTTTTACTCTATGCTCTGGCTCAATCTGCCTAATGGATATCAGGCACACTGAGTGCACTATACTGCATTTAACCCAGTTGTGTGAGTAACATATGCAGAAGAATTTTAACTCATTTGTGCCAGTAACACACAAAATGTTGATTAGATCCATGTGTGCCATTAATCTAATGAGCAGTGATTTAACTGGTTTGTGCTAATAACACATATGCCAGTGATTGAATTGTTTTGTGTTAATACTACAGATAACTAATTAACCACCTTTATGCCAGTAACACACACATCAAATATCTTAGTAAATGGAGTACATTAATCAGAGGGGGCTGTTACTAGTGGTGTTCATCAGGGGTCAGTTTTGGGGCCTGTTTGGTTTAACATATTTATCTGTGATATCAGCAAAGGGCTAAAGGGGAAAGGTATGTCTGTTTGCAGATGATACAACAATTTGCAACAGAGTGGATGTTCCAGGGGGGGGTAGACAAACTGAGAAGTTATATACAACAATTGTAGGATTGGACAAATGACTAAGATCTAATGTTTAACACAGCAAAGTGTAAAATTATGCATTTAGGGAAGAAAAATACAAATGTTAATTACAGACTCAATGACACTTTACTGGCTGTTACAAATGAGGAACAGGACTTGGGAATTTTTATTTAAGATTATTTAAAACTTAGTAAACAATGTAGTACTGTAGTGAGTAAGGCCAGCAGAATGCTTAGATGTATTGGTAGAGGTATTTGCAGCAGAAATAGTAAGGTTCTTATGCCCATTTATAGATCATTAGGCCTCATCTTGAGTATTGTGTACAGTGCTGGAGGCCATATCTTCAGAAGGATATTAACAAACTTGAATCTGTGCAAAGGAGGGCTACCAAAATGGATAGGCTCAATGACCTAAATATATATAGCTTAGAGGAGAGGAGGGAAAGAGGTGATATGATAGCAACGTTCAAGTATGTTAAAGGGCTTAGTAAAACTGAGGCTGTGGGTATTGTACATAAAATTAAAAATTCAAGAACAAGGGGCCATGTTTTCAAGCTAAAGGGTAGTAGATTCAGAAGTAATTTGAGGAAGCACTTCTTTACAGAAAGAGTGATTGATTTATGGAATAAACTTCCTCAAGAGGTAGTAGCAACAAACACTGTGGGGGACTTTAAAAATACATGGGACAAGCATAAGGCTATCCTATGAACTAGATAAGTTTATACTTTTAGGTAATATCGGGCAGACTTGCTAGGCCTATGGCTCTTATCTGCGGTCAATATCTATGTTTCTATATAGAACGCATTTTACAACACTGGTTTATGTTTTAGTTACAAAAACCTATGTATTTATTTTTTTAAACAGCTGTTTTCTGTTGCAAGACTGACAGTTTGCATGCAGCAATGCATGAAGAACGACAGTGGAAGTATTGCATCACTGTGGTGGTTGATTCGCACTGATCAGATGTATTTGTGTCAAATCATATGATGTTTCTTAGTACTGGAGCTTTTAACACATGATGCTTTGCTGTAGGCGAAAAACTAAAGCTGACAGTTTTGTGCCATAAGAGTTCAAGGAAATGAGTTGCTTGGATGACAATAATAAGAAAAGCTAAATTTAAAGCATATGGATTTGAAAGACGGAGGTATAGACTCTTTCTGTGTAATAGCTCAATGTTTGATTTCGTTATGGTGGCGTAAGGAATAAGTGCAAATGCTGTCAAATGTTTTGCAAAAGGATTTGGAAATCTGTTTATCTGTTTCATTTTAGCCCTTCTTTGTTTTCCATTAATAAGGTAAGCAGTAAAGTTTTTATGCTGAATGCAATTAAAGTCATTGCTTTATTCTTTTTTAGTGTATTGAATTACCATTTGTTTAACATTTTAGAGGAAAGCTAACTGCACAAATTGAATAGCTTATTATCTCATTTGACTTCAAGAACACAGTTTTATTGAAAAGAGCGCAGAAATAGTAGTGACCTTCTGAACAGGCATATTGTGCCGGCACCAATAGATTAACTAATTTGTGGTTCTTGATCTTGTTCATTATTGAAGAGAGTAAAATGCACTATTGTTTCCAAGGTAAAATTTTGATTCAAACTTCAGAAGAATTAAAGAATAGTTAAGGATATTAAAGTAAAGCACTTTAAAAAGATCTAAGTAATACAATTTGCTTTATTACTACAATAGAAAAACAAAGAGAACAGCAAAATAAAACACACCCATGAACTCATACACATTGCCTGTATAAACTATTTTTTTTACATCATAATTATGGTAATGTAAATAAATGAAATAATTGTTATATGTTTTTTTTTTATTATTTATTTCTGGGGGGGTGGGGGGTGAGTAATGGTCTCTCAAATATTTTGAGCAATGTGCACAAAAATGTGCCCTGTGCAATTTTTGGCCAAGTGACTAAAATGTGTGCGCAAACTTGAAAATATTGTAAAGGTAATAATGTGCATACAGAAACACACACATAAAGCAACACACTAATTTTAATACATAAGTCAATTTGCTCTCTCTCTTCTTCTCTCTATATATTTCACTGTTCTTTTTCCTCTTTCTTCATTCTCCTTCTTTTCCCAATTTCCAATCAACCTCACCTCTCGCTCCCTCCTTTTTTTACCCCCTCCATTCTCCATTTTTTATTTCTACACACAGAAAGACTCACTCACACATTCACTCACATAAACACACAGACAGAAACACTGATTCACATTAACACACACAGACAGAAACACACAGACAGAAACACCTGCAATAACAGAGCATAAAGCAAAGTTTATGGTGGAAAATAATGTACGTTTACACCTAACACCCTAACATAAACCCTGAGTCTAAACACCCCTAATCTGCTGCCCCCAACATTGCCGCCACCGACATTACTGTTATTAACACCTACAGGCCCATTTATCAAGCTCCGTATGGAACTTGAAGGGCCGTGTTTCTGGCGAGTCTTCAGACTCGCCAGAAACACAAGTTATGAAGCAGCGGTCTAAAGACCGCTGCTTCATAACCCTGTCCGCCTGCTCTGAGCAGGCGGACAGGAACCGCCGGAAATCAACCCGATCGAATACGATCGGGTTGATTGACAGCTCCCTGCTGGCGGCCGATTGGCCGCGAGTCAGCAGGGGGCGGCGTTGCACCAGCAGCTCTTGTGAGCTGCTGGTGCAATGTTAAATGTGGAGAGCGTATTGCTCTCCGCATTTAGCGAGGTCTTGCGGACCTGATCCGCAGTGTCGGATCAGGTCCGCAAGCCCTTTGATAAATGGGCCCCTTAATCTGCTGCCCCCAACATCGTCACCACCTACATTGCTGTTATTAACCCCAATCTGCTGCCCCCAACATCGCCGCCACCTATATTACTGTTTTTAACCCCTAATCTGCTGCCCCCAACATCGCCGCCACCTACATTACTGTTATTAACCCCTAATCTGCTGCCCCCAACATCACCGCCACCTACATACACTTATTAACCCCAATCTGCTGTCCCTAATATCGCCGCAACCTACATTACTGTTACTAACCCCTAATCTGCCACCCCCAATCTTGTCGCCACCTAACTACACTTATTAACCCCTAATCTGCTGCCCCCAATGTCGCCGCCACTATACTAAAGTTATTTTTTTGGGGGCAGCAGATTAGGGGTTAATAATATTTAACTAGTGTTTGTGATGCAGGAGTGCAGCGGTTTAGGGGTTAATATGTTTATTATAGTGGTGGCGATGTCCGGAACGGCAGATTAGGGGTTAATAATTTCATTTTAGTGTTTGCAATGTGGGAGGGCCTCAGTTTTGGGGTTAATAGGTAGTTTTTGGGTGTTAGTGAATTTTGTAACACTTTAGTTATGAGTTTTATGGTACAGCTTTGTAATGTAAAACTCATAATTACTGACTTTCAGGTAGCAGTACAGATCTTGTAGTTATAGGCTGTACCACTCACTTTTTGGCCGGACAGGCAAACTCGTAATACCGGCGCTATGGAAGTCCCATTGAAAAAGGACTTTTTAAAAAGTGCGGTACTTACGTTGCGTGACGACCAAAAAGGTGTGCGGTACAGCTATACCTACAACACCTGTAATACCAGCGGTAGTGAAAAAGAGCCATAACGATGCTTTTTCACTCGTAACGCACAACTCGTAATCTAGCTGAGTATTAGCACAGAGGCACTAGCACTTCTCTCTCCATGCTAAGGCAGTATAGCGCCACAGACAGGTATTTGGGAGGTGTATGTGTGTAATACTGACTATATAAACTCTGAATACTAATGGATTCCAAACAATGAATTGAACTCCTTGACACCCATAAAGCTGAAACATTCAAAATAGCAGCTATATAACACCTATATATGGGTTAACACTAGGCTTTAAAAGCCCTCAGTGCTTATGCCTGATAAAAGGGCAGATTTTCAGTTTTCCAACACAGAAAAGATAAATTGTCTTTCACACTATTTCTGTGACAGAGCCCTTTATACCATCCTGATGGATCATGTTACACATTTTATTCTATATTCTCACAGTTTATGAGCCACTGTAAAAGTATTGTCACATTAATGAAGTCTAATGTCCACATCAGTCATTCACCTTTACACACGCATGACAAGATTTCCATCTATATTATCAATGCATGTAATCACTGAAATTAGAGCATTCATCTGACAATATAAATGCCAGTTATTTAGCAACCTATGGATTAATCCATTGTGCGGAATGTGCATTAGTTTAAATTCATGGGGAAGCAAGGGAGGTTAGATGTCTTCCAGGAGCTACTGCTTACAGGGATAAGAATCATATTTTGGGAATCGTTAAGAGAGCAAGAAACAAAAGTGAGTTAGATGTGATTGTTCATTTAGGAACAAATGATCTGGCTAGTAATGATGTCGCTCCTTTTCAGAAAGACTTTTGTGACCTAGGCAATCATTTAGAGCATTGGCTTAAAATGTATAATTTTGTACTATTTTAATTCTTTGTTAAAAGGATATGAAACCCATTTTTTTATTTTGTTATTCAGATAAAGTATATACTTTAAAACAACTTTCCATTTTGCTTCTAATGTCATATTTGCTTCATTTTGATAATACCCATTGTTGAAGAGCAGCAATGCCTTGATGGGAGTTAGCTGAACACATCAGGTGAGCCAATGACAAATTGAATTTATGTACAGCCACCAATAAGCAGCTAGTTCCCAGTAGTGGATGGCTGCTCCGTTGCCTACCTAGGTATGATCTTCAACAAATGATATCAATGGAGAACAACACAAATTAGATAATGGAAGTAAATTGTAAAATTGTTTCAAATTGCATGCTCTATTTGAATAATGACATTTTAATTTTTACTTTACGGTCTCTTTAAATACGTGGAGCAGGGAAAGAGCATTTGGTTTTATTGGCCATTATAGCTTAGTTTGGCAAGATACTAGGTTATATAAGAGAGATGGTTTGCATTTGGATGTTAAAGGAGCATAGTGCCCGGGAGAGGAGTTAAAATGCTTTATCAGAAGTAATTTAAACTAGTATTGGGGTAGCATTAAAGGGATACTCAAGTCAAAACTTTCATGATTCAGATAGAGCTGGTAATTTTAACCGTTAAACTTTCCAATTTACTTCTGTTAACAAAATGTGCACATTATTTTTATATTTGCACTTTTTGAGTCACCTGCTCCTACTGAGCATATATGTATATGCATTTGTGATTTGCTGATTGCTGTCACATGATACACACTGTCCGTTGGTCCGCTGTCATAAGATTGCTGCTCCTTAACTTCTCCACCACCTTTTAGATGGCGGACTGAAATCATCCCGATCCAATACAATATACCATTTTACAGATCGCTAGTTAGGCCCCATCTTGAGTATTTTGTGTGCAGTTCTCCAGAAGGATATAAACAAACTGGAATTTGTGCAAAGGAGGGCTACTAAAATGGTACATGGTCTAAAACATTAAACTTACCAGGAGAGGCTCAATGAGCTAAATAGGTATAGCTTAGAGGAGAGAAGGAAAATAGGTCACATGATTATAAATGTCAAGTATATTAGGCGGCTTAGTAAAGCTGACGATTTTTCATGATAAGAAAAATTCAAGAATAAGGGGTCATGATTTTGAAGTTAAAGGGTAGTAGATTCAGGAGTAATTTGCGGAAGCTCTTCTTTACAGAAAGGGTGATTGATTCATGGAGTAAGAGGTGGTAATGACAAACACTGTGGCGGACTTCAAGAATCCTTGGGACAAGCTTAAGGCTGTCCTATGAACTAGATTAATTAATACTTTTTGGAAATATTGGTCAGACTTGTTGGGCCTATGGTTCTTATCTGCTGTCAAAATCTAATAATAAGAATGCAACTCATGCAATGTATTGTGTGTGTGAGTGTAATATGATGTCATAGTGTGTGGCCCTTTGCACACCTGTGTCTTCCATCCTGTACCTGACTCCACGGGCCCTATAAAGGACTGTTCCTGATGATACATGTGGTATTTAAGAACAAGTCCAGTCATCAAGTTAAATGTTTTAAATACAAAATACCTGTATTAGTCTTAAAGTGCTGATTGATTTGATTAAAAATGTAAACTTGGTGACTGGACTCATTTATAATTTGCAATATTTATAAAGTGGCAACCCTAATCATGCCAAAAATCAGCTCCTCTAAGTAAAAAAAACATGCATAGTTCATCCCTAGGTACAGATTATAGGTTGCCGGACGATTTAAGCAGTGACAGATGTATGCGCACTTGACACTCCAGCATTTGCTCAGCAGCTAATGTGCACAATAATAATCATAGAACCCGTGATAACTCTTAATAGAAACATGTAAAATATGTAGACATGTGCGGTTCGTTTCGGCCGAATTTAGTTTTCGGACAAATTTTGTCCAATTCGGTGATTCGAATGTATCCGAATTTCTGAATCGGCAACATAACTAAAATCAGCCAATAGGAATGAGAACTGCTTAAATCCTATTGGCTGTTCAAATCAGCCAATAGGATTTAAGCAGCTCTAATTCCTATTGGTTGATTTTAATTTTTCAGCCAATAGGAATGCAACGGTACCCCAATATAAAAGGGGTACCTTGCATTGAATCCTCAGTGTGCGGCAGACGATCGCATGAAAAGGGCCTCCACGTCAGACCGATGGACCTCCACCTGGACCTCTGTCTGGACCTCCACCTGGACTTCCACCTCTGTGCATTGATCGCTCCGCCCCCGCAGGGATGAAGAAGATGCCGGTCCCCTGATGGATAAAGATGGAGTCACCTGGATGAAGATGCTTTGCCGCTGGGATGAAGATCTTTCACCGGACTGCAGTATCATTTAGTACTAATTTTGGGGTTAGTGTTAGTTTTTTTTTTGTTTTTTGGGGGTGTTTTTTTTTTTTTTAGAGTAGGGCTTTTAATGGGCCGAAAAAGAGCTTAATGCCCTTTTAAGGGCAGTAAAAGAGCTGAATGCCCCTTTAAGGGCAATGCCCATATAAATGCCCTTTTTAGGGCAATGGGTAGATTAGTTTTTTTTTAGTTAGGTTTTTTTTATTTTGTGGGTTTGAGGGGGTGGGGTTTATAATGTTAGGGGGTGTTTGTTTTAATTTTTTAGCAAAAGAGCTGTTTAACTTTAGGGCAATGCCCTACAAAAGGCCCTTTTAAGTGCTATTGGTAGTTTATTATAGATTAGGGATTTTTTATTTTGGGGTGTTTTTTTAAAATGGGGTATTAGAATAAGAATATTTTTTTTTTAAATATTTATTTTTAAATTCACAGGTGATACAAATAAAAGTGTTACAAAACATATAGCTTCAAACATGTTGTGTTATGTTCAATTCTATGTCCATGAAACACTAAATCAGTTCTTGATAATAAGTCTGTTCACTCTGAATTGTCCATTTTCAATAACAAAAAACAAAAAAGAAAGAAATAAGGAAACAAAAACTTAACAAAACAACACTAGATCTATATGCAAAGGAGTAAAAAGCTTAATATTTCACCAGTTCAGTTATGTGTCAAAATAGCATATATCTTGTGAGATTCATTGGGTTGGGAAGGGAGAAAAGGGATGGGAAGGAAGGGAATGGGGGGGGGGCGTGGAGGCGAGGTCATAACTCTTTTCAGGGTTTCTGTTAGTGAAATAAAATGAGATGGGGTACCTTCACATTATACTAGAATATTGTGGGAGACTTCGTAAATTGTGAAGCAACTCGTGTTGTGTGTCTTCCCATATGAATTTGATGTCATGAAAAAATGTTAGATTGTTGGATCTAAAATAACTATATTCTTCCATTACAAGGGTGTTTTCCATATGTTTGAGCCTTTTGTTAAAAGTGGGACATAATTGGGACTTCCAAGCCTTAGCGATCAATTCAATTGAATTAATCTGAGTCTTAGTTTACAATTGCATGTAGGTAAAATGTTAAGGAGTGCTGTCATCGGTTTTAAGTGAAATGTTCATTTCGGCCTATTAAGCTTGTTATAACATTTTGTATAGTTTCCCAGAAAGCTTTCAGTTTGGGGCAGTCCCACCAAATGTGCATTAATGTGCCTTTTTTTCCGCACCCCTCCAGCACATATCTGAGGAATTTGGGAAGATGCTGTTTAATCTGGTCGGGGTAAGATACCACCTTGTAAGGAGTTTGAAGTTGGTTTCTAGGAATTTGGTGGATGAGGAAGACCTCCTCATGTTATTTAAAATTGTGTGTCCACTCTGTATCCTTAAGTATCTTGCCCATGTCTCTGTGCTATCTATCTATGTATCACCCACACAATAAAGAAGCAGTGCTTACCCGTCTTCTTGCAGACAATGCCACACAGCGTTGTTTCGGCGTTTCTTCGGCGTGTACACACTCGTGCCCCCCCCTTCACCGCTGACGTCAGAATCCAGGAGCCATACAGGAGGAGTCTCCGCCCAGGACGTCCAACAAGCAGCAGTCAACACAAGAACAGTTAGTACGGCTGCACCGGATAAACAGACGAAAGATCTTCAAAGTATGGTAAAAAAAAGGATTTATTGGGCAAAAGCATAAAACCAAAAATATACTGACATAGTCACAAACAAGTTGAAAAAGACTCACTTCCGGACCGGAGTGAGTGGAAAGTAGCAAAAAAGAAACAGTATACACGTTTCGTGCGGGACTACCGCACTTGATCACTACATATCTAACATATCCTAATGCTACTCTTAAATAGCCACAAACAATCTAATTAGCACAGCTTCCTGTTAACTCTTAAGTGGCTAATGCTAAGACCTGACACACAAAAATTAATAAGCTATACCTTAATAGCAGAAATGTGATAAACATTCTAAACACAATTTTAAACACAATTTTAAACACAATTTTAAACACAATTTTATTTTAAAGAGGGTATTATTAGCTAGTCACATAAATGCAAGAGTGAAAACCACACAAGCATTTATGTTAAGGCAGAGACAATACTAGCGGATACTTCAAAGTTAACATAAATTAAATTAATTAGTTAAACAAATAAATTCACATCTGCTTCAATATTTAATCCCTCTGGTGATCTAGTTTGTAGATAAAAGATCCACTTCACTTCTTTCTTACATAGGGCATAATCCCTATCACCACCTCTTTTTGTCCAGGGTACATGATCAATAGCTTGAAAGAGAGCCAATGAGGAATCCCCATTATGCTCAAATTTAAAATGCGAAGCTACCGATGTGAACACATCAGGGTCATCAATGTCCCTGAGATGTTCAAGGGCCCTATCTTTGAGAGCCCTCTTTGTTTTTCCTGTATATTGTTTTTTGCACCCCCCACAGGTAAGGAGGTACACAACATGTGTGGACTTACAAGAAAGAGAAAACCTGATGTCATACTCTTTGTTGGTGACACTTGATTTAAAAGTGTTCCCTTCAATGACATAATTACACGTTTTACAAATTCTCGCCCTACATTTGTGGAACCCTATTCTCCTTCGAAGCCAGGTCCCAGATTTTTTTCTCTGGTAACATGGAAGGCGCAACCAAATTGCCAATGGTTTTGGCACGTCTGGAAACACATTGTACCCCATCTGAAATTACTTTACTGAGAATCGGGTCATTCTCAAGTATTGGGAGACATTCCCTAATGATATTACTAATATTTTTAAATTCCAAACTGAAAGGGGTACTGAAAATGACTTTATTAGACTGATCCCTCTTCTTTTGTTTTTTATGTTTTTTGTAGGTAAGTAAAGAATTACGGGGGATGTTATCAACCATTGTTTTAGTACTGTTTAGAAGTTTTTCTGAATAACCCCTAGCCATCAAACGTGTTTTAAGAATTTCACTTTGTTTTTGATATAGTGTCTCTTTAGAACAAATACGCTTTGTGCGTATATATTGGCCTTTGGGGATAGCTTTTAAAACATGTGGAGGATGACATGACCTAAAGTTGAGAATGGTGTTACCCCCAGTGGGTTTTCTATGAACGTCAGTAATTATTAGACCCTGATCTGGTTCAATCGATAATTCAATATCCAAAAAATTGATGTTGGACTCACTGTACGTCCCTACAAACTTCAAATTAAAATCATTAAGATTTAAATAATCGAAGAAGGAACAAATAGACTGTACATCTCCATCCCACACCAACAGGAGGTCATCGATATAACGACCAAAATATACAATTCTAGGCTTGAAGGGGTTACTATCTGCAAAGACGTGTAACAGTTCCCACCAACCCATATAAAGGTTGGCGTACGATGGGGCAAACTTTGCCCCCATCGCTGTTCCACGCCTCTGCAGATAGTAAGTACCCTCAAACAAAAAATAATTGTGTGTTAGCAAGAATTCGATTGTGATAGACAAAAAATGCTTAACATCTTCTGAATATTGTGATTGTTTGTCTAAAACACCAGAAATAGCTTCTAACCCCCTGCGGTGTGGAATGGAGGTGTACAGTGAAGCCACGTCAATAGTTACAAATTTATTTGTTTAACTAATTAATTTAATTTATGTTAACTTTGAAGTATCCGCTAGTATTGTCTCTGCCTTAACATAAATGCTTGTGTGGTTTTCACTCTTGCATTTATGTGACTAGCTAATAATACCCTCTTTAAAATAAAATTGTGTTTAAAATTGTGTTTAAAATTGTGTTTAGAATGTTTATCACATTTCTGCTATTAAGGTATAGCTTATTCATTTTTGTGTGTCAGGTCTTAACATTAGCCACTTAAGAGTTAACAGGAAGCTGTGCTAATTAGATTGTTTGTGGCTATTTAAGAGTAGCATTAGGATATGTTAGATATGTAGTGATCAAGTGCGGTAGTCCTGCACGATACGCGTATACTGTTTCTTTTTTGCTACTTTCCACTCACTCCGGTCCGGGAGTGAGTCTTTTTCCATTTGTTCGTGACTATGTCAGTATATTTTTGGTTTTATGCTTTTGCCCAATAAATCTTTTTTTTACCATACTTTGAAGATCTTTCGTCTGTTTATCCGGTGCAGCCGTACTAACTGTTCTTGTATCTATCTATTTAGTCTGGGTGGTTAGGATTTTGAGCTGTCATTAATATTTTTCTGGCCCAAGATAGGGTATGTTGAGCAGGGAGCTCCATAAAGCATATCCGTTTGAAAGGAGTTGGGTTTCTTGTTAGTGCCTCTCTATAGGGGTGTGTGTTAATGAAATAGTGTATCTGACTATATTTAAACCATTTTGAAAAGGCCCCTCCCAATACGTCTGTAAGGTCTTGTCTTTCTTTTAGTTTACCTTCTCTAAGCAATGTATAAATCGGTATTGTATATCCCATTTCCCATTTGTTTGGATTAATTAATTCAAGTTCAATACCCCCTTGGAGTTCAGTGTTAAAATATCCTTATACTTTCTCACAATAGTATCCCATAACTTAAAGAGATGTGAATGTGTGGGGTATGCTTTTATCCACGGCGGTCTAGTTTGTTTCGCTACCCAACACAAAGCACCAGGTAATGGAGTATGTAATAAGTGAGAATCCATTGGGATCCATGCTTTTGTGTCACTGTTTCTGTGCCAATCAATAATCCTTTGTAGACAGGTAGCTTGATAGTAGGTTTCTATGTTGGGTAATCCTAACCCACTTTCTCTGACTGGTACATAGTCAGTTTCTTTACTCTATGTTTTATGGTTCCCCACATGAATGAGTTTAATGTCTTTTGTGTTTGTAGAATGAAAGAGTGTGGTAGGGAGATTGGAGCTGCCTAATTGCGTATAAGAGTCTGGGGAGGATATTCATTTTCAAGATTTGTAATCTACCCCACCAGGAGAATGGCCAGTCTCTCCAGGACTGTAGATCCTTATTTCCTTATTGATCGTTTGGAGTAGATTAGTAAAATTTAAATCTAGAAGTGTTTTTGGATGCGGAGTAAGAAATATCCCGAGGTATTTTATCGCTTTAGGTTGATCTTTAAATGGGCAAGATTGTAAAAGGCATTGGAATTCCGCTTTTAGAAGGGAAATGTTTAATATTTAAGATTTTTGTTCGTTTATCAAAAAGTTGGAAAGGCTGCCAAATTGTGTCAGCTCCTTTAGTACTGCCGGTATTGAAGTTTTGGGGGAAGAAAGGGTGAAAAGGACATCATCGGCATATAAAGAGAGCTTGTATTCTAAAGGTCCTACATTTATTCCTAAGATTTGTGAGTTAGATCTAATTATTTGGGCTTATATCTCCATGCTGATAATAAATAAAATGGGAGAGGGGGAAGCCCTGTCTCGTGCCATTATGGATCGAGAAGGGTTTAGATAGCATACTATTAACTCAGACTTTCACTGTGTGCATTATATATAACTTTGGATTCTATGGATATTTTTTTCTTCTATTCCTACTCTTTTTAGGGTGGCAAATAAAAACTTCCAATTTAGTCGGTCAAATGCATTTTCGGCATTGGTTGAGATTATTACTTTGACGGATACCCCGGCTACCCCGACTGGGTAGCTCCGCCTAACGGGTCCTTCTTCCTCCCTGGTGACTCCAGCTATGTAGCCAAAGAAAATGATTCTAGCAGGAGCCCACCTAAATGACTAGACAAACTAGCATTCAGGTGAAGTAGAACTGCTTTATTTCACAGAAAACACAGCTTTTATACATTTCCAACAGAAAAGGGGGGAAGTTATAACAAATATTATACAATGAGACAAACATCAGACAATGGTTAGTTAAACAAGATTCTAGTCACAAAAGGACAATGGATGACTCACACAATAGCAGAAATACACATAACTGCAGGAGGTCTCAGCATTCTATTATCTAATCACAAAAGGACAATGGATGACTCATACAATAACAGAAAGGCACATAACAGCAGGAGGTCTCAGCATTTGATTGCTTTGTGTAATCTCCTGCTCTGTGTCTCACACCTAGACTGAATGTACAGACACATAACAGCAGGAGGTTGCAATAATCTTGAACATTCTGAGTCGTGGGGGGGGTTGGGACAGGCAATACTGAATAGGGCTGTCACCTTATACTCCAACCAAAAAAGGGGGATAAGAGTTCAACCCCTGCAGCCCAGTATCCATGACAGTGAGGTTGTAGGGGGGTGGGAGTTTAACCCTTGCAGCCCGGTATCCATGACAATTCTCAGTTTTAGTAAATTTTGGATGGTCTATTAACTGAAGTTTTCTAATTGTATTGTCTCTGGCTTCCCTATCAGGCACAAAGCCTGCTTGATCTGAATGGATGACTTGAGGTAAAATTCTATTGAGATGTTTGCTAATATTTAGGTGTAGATTTTCAAATCCGTATTTAACAAATTGATAGGCCTATAGTTGCTCTTGAGTTTAGGGGATTTACCTGGCTTGGGTATGACTGATACATGAGCTTCCAGACATTCAGGTGGGAGTTGGACAGTTTGATCTATTTGTGTATAGATTGCTAGAAGTTGTGGGACTAACCTGTCTCTATATAATTTATAATATTTGTTAGAGAAACCATCTGGGGCCGGGCTTTTGTTCAAAGGTAGATCATTTATAGCTTTTTGTATCTCTTGTGATGGGTTCCTCTAAGGCTTCCATATCACTTATTTATTTAATGTCTTGTCCTGGGAGATCATATAGTTCCCCATAATAATTCTTAAAGGATTTAGCTATTAATTTGGATTTTGAGGCTTCCTGTCCTTGAGAGTCTGTTATATTGAAAATATAGTTATTTAAAGAGTTGCGTTTCAATGCTCTAGTGAGCAAAGTTCTTGCTTTGTTGCCCCATGATGATTTTTGTTAAGGTAAAGAGCTTTTTTGCAAGCTTCTTTATGTAAATGTTCACTTAGAAGTTCTCTCGATTTACTTTTATCTTTCTGTAAGTTTTGTATGAATGTTTTATATTTTGCTGTTATTCTACGTTTGTGGATAGCCTTCTGTTTCAGCTGGATGCCCCTAATTACCGCTTTATGTGCCAGCCAAGTTATTGGGGCTTTGACTGAAGTGTTGGAATTTAGATGAAAATATTCTGAGATGGCATTTTGGATCTGTTCCTTATTAATGGGGTTATGTAACATTGATTTATCTAGTCTCCAGAAGAATGGGAGAAGGGGGGTTGAGGGCCATGCTAATTTAATTGATACCAAGGAGTGATCTGAACAAGATATTGTTGAAAAGTAGGAATCTGTTATCAGGGGTAAATTACTATGGTCTATAAACCAATAGTCAATGCCTGAATAAGAATGGGCAGGATTCGAGTAAAATTAATAATTGCATGTTGTGGGGTGTATTGTACGCCATATAGTCATAAGGGTGAGACTTCTTAGGGTGTTCGCAATTTAGTTTCTTGTGCTAGGTGAAGCTTAACTACGTCCTTGGGAGCAATTAAAGGTCGAGCACAGGGCTACATTGAGGTCTCCTCCTAATAATAAGGTTCCCTTCTTTACTTCTAACACTTTATTATATACTCTCTTCAAAAACTGTGCTTGACCTGTGTTCGGGGCATAAATGTTAGCAAATGTGACTAGTCTATTAAATAATAAACCCACTAAAATGAGAAATCTACCCTCTCTATCTACATGTTTTTCTAAAAGTTGAAATTGTGTGTGCCTATCTAGTAAAATGCCAACCCCTTTTTTTTTTTCTTTTTGGTGTGGGAGTGGAGAAAAGATGCGGAGAAGTAGGTTCTTTGTTAATAAGAAAATGGGTCTCCTGTATAAATATAATGTTAGCTCTCTCTTTCCGGAACCAATTTAGTGCAATTTAGCACTTAGTGGGGGAGTTTAATCCTTTAAAGTTTTGGGAGACCAGTATTAAATCTTTAATTGATGTACCCATTAGAGTGAATGTTGGTGTAACCGCTTACCCTTTGGGTCCATAAGTCATCGAAAGTGCATACCTTGTATGATTCTTTTATATTCTATCAAACCTGTTATTAACATAGGGTGTGTGGAAGCCTCGCCTCCATCCAGGAAGAAGTATGGGAAAGTGGGATAGGGAATCATAAGCATATATAATGACTTGTGAACCTTCAAATCACAATGAAGAGAGATAAACATATTAATGATCTGGATATAACATGTAAACCATTTAACAAACAAAATAACATAAGATAACCTAAACAAAAATGTCCCTCTAACTGTCTCCAATTTGGAGAGGTGGATCTTGAGCTTGATGTCTCAACCAAAAAGGGGTTAGATTGCACCTAGGGAGAAAAATACATTTTTTAGCATTGATCATTGATTGATATCTGAGTTTTCGAAACACCTGAGAACATCTGAGTCTAGCTTAATTAACAAAAACAGAGTTGTGACTCACCATCTAAGGAGAGAGTGAAAATTATACACAAGGCAATACCTTACACATTTTATAGTTAGCATTGGCGATAGCTTGATCGCTGAATTTTCAGACCACCTGAAAGCAGACAAACACTGCCCAATATACAACAACAGAGCTATGGCTCAACAAACCAGTATAAAAGGATAGTCCTGTTTTGAGGATTTTTCCTGAGGAGACCTGCAGAGGCAGCTCTCACTACCATAGTTTCTTATAAGGTGAAACTGTAAGTGGATCACTGTCTCGTTAAATCAGCCTTAGTCAAGATTGGTCGTTACAGTTTGCTTAGTAAGTGGAGTGTCTCTTGCTCTTTTCTTAGCTGCTTTTATCCAATGCAAGTGTTCGGGTCCTGGTTGACTGGCTGTCCCATATGGGTTCACATCTTTGGAAGTGTCCAAGGAGGGTAGTGATGGGGTGGGGATGACCAATAGGTGACAGAAATTTTCTAGGTCATCTGGGGAGCGGTAAGTCACCATCTTGTTATTCTTCATCACTTTCACACAGAAAGGGAATCCCCACCTGTAGTTAAGGCCTTGATCCCGTAGATGTTGAGTGAAAAATCTCACTTCTTTTCAGTTTTATAACGTGAGTAGACTGAGGTCTGCAAAAAATTGTAATTTGACATCATCAATTTTAAAGGATTGTTGTACCCTTGCCGCAGTCATGATCTTTTCCTTATCAGAGTATTTGTGGCTAGGCATGGGCCTCAATGCCCTATGAGCCCTATCAATGTCTATGTCTGGTAATTGTTGGTCATTCATTAGTTGTTTGAATATTTTTTTAATAAAAGGTTGGAGGTTGTCAGGTGATATGTGTTCAGAAATACCCCTTATGCGTAAGTTTTGTCTCCTGCCCCTCTTATCCAGATCTTACAGTTTTGATTGTAGAAATTCAATTTGAGACTCTTGGGTTTTGACTTTCCTTGTTAGTAAGTCATTGTTTGATGAGTATTTGTCAGTTTGCTCCTCTAAATATGATACCCTGCCTCCCAGCTCAGCTACATCCTTTTTAATCTCCGATATGCCTTTCCGCAGCATCTGAAAAAAGGCAGTGAGATCAGCTTTAGTTGGTAATTCTTTAAAGAACGTATTTGTCCTGCTGTTAGATGGTTGAGATGACTTAGTTCCTTTATCTGGCTTGAGAGACTTTCTAGTTGTCATGGTAAAGAGGGTTTTGCAGTATTATCTGGAAGAAAATAAAGTGCTGAAATAAAGTATCCATCAGATTTTTTATTATTCTGGGATGCAGTGATCTTGTTTATCCAGGGTCACAGCTCAACACTGCTATGCACAATGACCAGGTTATACACTGTCCCCAAAAAATACCCTTCACATGGGTCACAGGGATTTCCCTATATGATACAGACTTTAATATCCTTATTAAAGCCTGTATCATATAGTTAAAGTGCTTGTCTCATATAGATTTCAGTCCCCGCCTGGTGGGCTTTGCATTCAGATGTCTTCTTATTTATATATTTATTTATTTATTTTTATTTAGCTGTTTGTTGTTCTCCACCTCTTGCCTGTGATTGCAAAAGTTATGATGGTGGTTTTATAAAGCTGTTAGTTGTAAGAGCCTCTTTTAGTGGTTTAGACTCCTGTAGTATTTGACACTCTGTGGTGTTATTGTGCGATTTAGAAAGTCGCTTACCTCCTCAAGATGACAGCCCACTGAGATAAGGTAGATTCTTCAGTGTCAAGGTGTTTTCCCTGTGCCCATCTATGTGATTATTGCTCGTTGGTGATCCGACATCCACTCTTTGTGAAATGAGTTATGCCCTGGGCCTCTGCTGCATTAGGAAGCTACGCAGCACAGGGTTTCCCGGGCAGAGCAGCAGGGGTGCGATTAATTAAAGTGAAAATCCGCTTTATTTTAGCTCCATTCTCAGGTTGTTGCCGTTTTGAGGTCCTCATATGTTTAGGTGTACCATCCTCTGGTTCTAGTGGTTCTAATCCCTGTGAGACCAATATAAATCCCCTGTGGTGCAAGAATAGATACGGAGCATTAAGTGCAAGCGTCCATTTCAAGCTATGGTCAGCTACTCCCCCCTAGAATAGGAATAATTTTTATTATTTTGAATAATTTTGTTTGTTATTTAATGTAATGGAATTTTTTTATGTTTGGGGTGTTTTTTTCTTTTTCTCTTGTTAAGTGTATCCAGTCCACGGATCATTCATTACTTATGGGATATTCTCCTTCCCAACAGGAAGTTGCAAGAGGATCACCCACAGCAGAGCTGCTATATAGCTCCTCCCCTAACTGCCATATCCAGTCATTCTCTTGCAACCCTCAACAAAGATGGAGGTCGTAAGAGGAGAGTGGTGTTTTATACTTAGTTTATTTCTTCAATCAAAAGTTTGTTATTTTTAAATGGTACCGGAGTGTGCTGTTTATCTCAGGCAGTATTTAGAAGAAGAATCTGCCTGCATTTTCTATGATCTTAGCAGAAGTAACTAAGATCCATGGCTGTTCTCACATATTCTGAGGAGTGAGGTAACTTCAGAGAGGGAATGGCGTGCAGGTTTTCCTGCAATAAGGTATGTGCAGTTAATATTTTTCTAGGGATGGAATTTGCTAGAAAATGCTGCTTATACCGGATTAATGTAAGTAAAGCCTTAAATGCAGTGATAGCTACTGGTATCAGGCTTATTAATAGAGAGGCATACTCTTATAAAAATGTAATATAAAATGTTTGCTGGCATGTTAATAGTTTTTATATATGTTTGGTGACAAAACTTATTGGGGCCTAGTTTTTTCCACATGGCTGGTTTGATTTCTGCCTAGAGACAGTTTCCTGAAGCTTTCCACTGTTGCAATATGAGTGGGAAGGGCCTATTTTAGTGCTTTTCTGTGCAGATAAAAATACTGACAGAGACATTCAGCTTCCCTCTGCATGATACAGGACATCTCTGAAGGGCTCAAAAGGCTTCAAAGTTGTGTTTGAGGAGGGTAACAATCACAGTAGACTGTGGCAGTTGTTGTGACTGTGTTTAAAAAACGTTTTTGTCATTTATTATTCTGTTTTTGTTATTAAGGGGTTAATCATCCATTTGCAAGTGGGTGCAATGCTCTGCTGACTTGTTTTGAAATTTGTTTCTCTTAAAGGCACAGTAACGTTTTTTATATTGCTTGTTAACTTGCTTTAAAGTGTTTTCCAAGCTTGCTAGTCTCATTGCTAGTCTGTACAAACATGTCTGAAACAGAGGATACTTGTTCATTATGTTTAAAAGCCATGGTGGAGCCCCATAGGAGAATGTGTACTAAATGTATTGATTTCACCTTAAACAGTAAAGATCAGTCTTTATCTATAAAAGAATTTTCACCAGAGGGGTCTGTCGAGGGGAAAGTTATGCCGACTAACTCTCCCCACGTGTCGGACCCTTCGCCTCCCGCTCAAGGGACGCACGCTAATATGGCACCAAGTACATCAGGGACGCCCATAGCGATTACTTTGCAGGACATGGCTGCAATCATGAATAATACCCTGTCAGAGGTATTATCCAGATTACCTGAATTGAGAGGCAAGCGCGATAGCTCTGGGGTTAGACGAGATACAGAGCGCGTAGATGCTGTAAGAGCCATGTCTGATACTGCGTCACAATATGCAGAACCTGAGCACAGAGAGCTTCAGTCTGTGGGTGACGTCTCTGATTCGGGGAGACCTGATTCAGAGATTTCTAATTTTAAATTTAAGCTTGAGAACCTCCGTGTATTGCTTGGGGAGGTATTAGCTGCTCTGAATGACTGTGACACAATTGCAGAACCAGAGAAATTGTGTAGGCTGGATAAATACTATGCAGTGCCGGTGAGTACTGATGTTTTTCCAATACCTAAAAGGCTTACAGAAATTATTAGTAAGGAGTGGGATAGGCCCGGTGTGCCCTTTTCCCCACCTCCTATATTTAGAAAAATGTTTCCAATAGATGCCACTACACGGGACTTATGGCAGACTGTCCCTAAGGTGGAGGGAGCAGTTTCTACTAGCAAAGGGTACCACTATCCCGGTTGAGGACAGTTGTGCTTTTTCAGATCCAATGGATAAAAAATTAGAGGGTTACCTTAAGAAAATGTTTATTCAACAAGGTTTTAATTTACAGCCCCTTGCATGCATTGCGCCTGTCACTGCTGCCGTGGCATTCTGGTTTGAGGCCCTGGAAGAGGCCATCCATACAGCTCCATTGACTGAAATTGTTGACAAGCTTAGAACTCTTAAGCTAGCTAACTCATTTGTTTCTGATGCCATTGTTCATTTGACTAAACTAACGGCTAAGAATTCCGGATTCGCCATCCAGGCGCGTAGGGCGCTATGGCTCAAATCCTGGTCAGCTGATGTGACTTCAAAGTCTAAATTACTCAACATTCCTTTCAAGGGGCAGACCTTATTCGGGCCTGGTTTGAAAGAAATTATTGCTGACATTACTGGAGGTAAGGGTCATACCCTTCCTCAGGACAGGGCCAAATCAAAGGCCAAACAGTCTAATTTTCGTGCCTTTCGAACTTCCAAGGCAGGTGCAGCATCAACTTCCTCCGCTTCAAGACAAGAGGGAACTTTTGCTCAATCTAAGCAGGCCTGGAAACCTAACCAGTCCTGGAACAAAGGCAAGCAGGCCAGAAAGCCTGCTGCTGCCTCTAAGACAGCATGAAGGAACGGCCCCCTATCCGGCGACGGATCTAGTAGGGGGCAGACTTTTTCTCTTCGCCCAGGCGTGGGCAAAAGATGTTCAGGATCCCTGGGCGTTGGAGATCATATCTCAGGGATATCTTCTGGACTTCAAAGCTTCCCCTCCACAAGGGAGATTTCATCTTTCAAGGTTATCTGCAAATCAGATAAAGAAAGAGGCATTCCTACGCTGTGTGCAAGACCTCCTAGTAATGGGAGTGATCCATCCAGTTCCGCGGACGGAACAAGGACAGGGTTTTTATTCAAATCTGTTTGTGGTTCCCAAAAAAGAGGGAACCTTCAGACCAATTTTGGATCTAAAGATCTTAAACAAATTCCTCAGAGTTCCAAACTATTCGGACCATCCTACCCATGATCCAAGAGGGTCAGTACATGACCACAGTGGACTTAAAGGATGCCTACCTTCACATACCGATTCACAAAGATCATCATCGGTTCCTAAGGTTTGCCTTTCTAGACAGGCATTACCAATTTGTAGCTCTTCCCTTTGGGTTGGCTACAGCCCCGAGAATCTTTACGAAGGTTCTGGGCTCACTTCTGGCGGTTCTAAGACCACGAGGCATAGCGGTGGCTCCGTATCTAGATGACATCCTGATACAGGCGTCAAGCTTTCAAATTGCCAAGTCTCATACAGAGATAGTTCTGGTATTTCTGAGATCGCACGGGTGGAAAGTGAACGAGGAAAAGAGTTCTCTATCCCCACTCTCAAGAGTCTCCTTCTTAGGGACTCTTATAGATTCTGTAGAGATGAAAATTTACCTGACGGAGTCCAGGTTATCAAAGCTTCTAAATGCTTGCCGTATTCTTCAATCCATTCCGCTCCCTTCGGTGGCTCAGTGTATGGAGGTGATCGGCTTAATGGTAGCGGCAATGGACATAGTGCCATTTGCGCGCCTACATCTCAGACCGCTGCAATTATGCATGCTAAGTCAGTGGAATGGGGATTACACAGATTTGTCCCCTCTGCTAAATCTGGATCAAGAGACCAGAGATTCTCTTCTCTGGTGGTTGTCTTGGGTCCACCTGTCCGAGGGTATGACCTTTCGCAGGCCAGATTGGACAATTGTAACAACAGATGCCAGCCTTCTAGGTTGGGGTGCAGTCTGGAACTCCCTGAAGGCACAGGGATCGTGGACTCAGGAGGAGAAACTCCTTCCAATAAATATTCTGGAGTTAAGAGCAATATTCAATGCTCTTCTGGCTTGGCCTCAGTTAGCAACACCGAGGTTCATCAGATTTCAGTCGGACAATATCACGACTGTTGCTTACATCAACCATCAAGGGGGAACCAGGAGTTCCCTAGCAATGTTAGAAGTCTCAAAAATAATTCGCTGGGCAGAGACTCACTCTTGCCACCTGTCAGCAATCCATATCCCAGGCGTGGAGAACTGGGAGGCGGATTTTCTAAGTCGTAAGACTTTTCACCCGGGGGAGTGGGAACTCCATCCGGAGGTGTTTGCTCAGTTGATTCATCGTTGGGGCAAACCAGAGTTGGATCTCATGGCGTCTCGCCAGAACGCCAAGCTTCCTTGTTACGGATCCAGGTCCAGGGACCCAGAAGCGACGCTGATAGATGCTCTAGCAGCGCCTTGGTTCTTCAACCTGGCTTATGTGTTTCCACCGTTTCCTCTGCTCCCTCGACTGATTGCCAATATCAAACAGGAGAGAGCATCGGTGATTCTAATAGCGCCTGCGTGGCCACACAGGACCTGGTATGCAGACCTAGTGGACATGTCATCCTTTCCACCATGGACTCTGCCTCTAAGACAGGACCTTCTAATACAAGGTCCTTTCAATCATCCAAATCTAATTTCTCTGAGACTGACTGCATGGAGATTGAACGCTTGATTCTATCAAAGCGTGGCTTCTCCGAGTCAGTCATTGATACCTTAATAAAGGCACGAAAGCCTGTTACCAGGAAAATCTATCACAAGATATGGCGTACATATCTTTACTGGTGTGAATCCAAGAATTACTCATGGAGTAAGGTTAGGATTCCTAGGATATTGTCCTTTCTCCAAGAGGGTTTGGACAAAGGATTATCAGCTAGTTCCTTAAAGGGACAGATTTCTGCTCTGTCTATTCTTTTGCACAAGCGTCTGGCAGAAGTTCCAGACGTCAAGGCATTTTGTCAGGCTTTGGTTAGAATTAAGCCTGTGTTTAAACCTGTTGCTCCCCCATGGAGCTTAAACTTGGTTCTTAAAGTTCTTCAAGGAGTTCCGTTTGAACCCCTTCATTCCATTGATATTAAGCTTTTATCTTGGAAAGTTCTGTTTTTGATGGCTATTTCCTCGGCTCGGAGAGTCTCTGAGCTATCTGCCTTACAATGTGATTCTCCTTATCTGATTTTTCATGCAGATAAGGTAGTTCTGCGTACCAAACCTGGGTTTTTACCTAAGGTGGTTTCTAACAAGAATATCAATCAAGAGATTGTTGTTCCATCATTGTGTCCTAATCCTTCTTCAAAGAAGGAACGTCTTTTACATAATCTGGACATAGTCCGTGCCTTGAAGTTTTACTTACAAGCTACTAAAGATTTTCGTCAAACATCTTCCCTGTTTGTCGTTTATTCTGGACAGAGGAGAGGTCAAAAAGCTTCGGCAACCTCTCTTTCCTTTTAGCTTCGGAGTATTATACGCCTAGCCTATGAGACTGCTGGACAGCAGCCCCCTGAAAGGATTACAGCTCATTCTACTAGAGCTGTGGCTTCCACCTGGGCCTTTAAAAATGAGGCCTCTGTTGAACAGATTTGCAAGGCCGCGACTTGGTCTTCGCTTCACACTTTTTCAAAATTTTACAAATTTGATACTTTTGCTTCTTCAGAGGCTGTTTTTGGGAGAAAGGTTCTTCAGGCAGTGGTTCCTTCCGCTTAATCCCTACCTTGTCCCTCCCATCATCCGTGTACTTTAGCTTTGGTATTGGTATCCCATAAGTAATGGATGATCCGTGGACTGGATACACTACAAGAGAAATAAATTTATCAGGTAAGAATAAATTATGTTTTTTTCGATTAGGCTATTTTATTTTTAATGCACCGACAAAGAGCTGAATGCCCATTTAAGGGCAATGCCCATATAAATGTCCTTTTTGGGGCAATGGGTATATTAGGTTTATTTTTATTTTGTGGGTTTGGGGGGGGGTTGTAATGTTACGGGGCATTTGTTTTTATGTTTTTGCAAAACTGCTGTTAAAGGGACATTAAACACAATTTTTTTCTTTCATTAAAAAAGAACTATTAACTATTTAATAACTTCCTAGTTAAAATAAATACAAATATACCTAAACTAACTACAATTAAATACAATTAAATTAAATAAACTAAAGTACAAAAAAACAAACACTAAATTACAGAAAATAAAAAAATAATTACAAGAATTTTAAACTAATTACACCTAATCTAACCCCCCCTAATAAAATATAAAAGCCCTGGGCGTGTCCAAGCTACAGCCATGTTCAGACGCTATTTGCAATGGCTCCTAAGGAATGGTAAATAACTCATGGTCTATCGCACAATAACTTAGCCATCCTAGTTTGATATACTAACTGTCCGACTGTGGTAATCACTAGGTGTCGGATGATACTACTATTTCTGTGTTTTGACCTTTGGAAGACCCTTGCTGACTAGAGACGCACTCACAGGTCTGAATCATTTTTCTAACACCACCACCCCCGGTCTAATACCTGGCCGGGTGAATCTATCTTTTCGGGGTTTCATAATGGAGGAGCCTTTTGTATACTTAAATTACTGGAGGAGCTGGAGAGCAAAGTGGAAGGAAGTTTTATTGATCTTCAGTCAGCTATTAGGTCTGTAAGGGATCAAGATGGCGTCCGGCAGCTGATATGTTACAGCCGTGACATTCCGGAACAAACTAAGAACCTATTGCCTGAAACAGAATCTTTAATGTCGCTGGAGGAGAACTATGGTAGAGATCCGAGCTGTTTTACAGACACCAGTGCAGTGCGCAATACCGAATCCCAGTGTGTTCCTGCCCTAATGTCCTGCACCAAATTAGTTGTGAGGAAGAATTGGGGAATTTCCTTGTCTGACAGGCGAAGTCCACAGTACTCGATCCCCCCCATCCAGTATCCCTGCGAAGTAAAAAGCCTAACCCATCTGCATCTGAGCCCAAGTAAGGGAGGGCTGAAATGTAAGTCCCATGCAGCTAAGAGTCCTATAGACGTGGAGGTAATAGTTTTGATGACTGAACTTTCCCTTATGTATGCACCGGGTGTCACATTTGCAAACATTGAATTCAAGACTGGACTAGTACACTCTTGTAAACTGTGTTTCTCATCTGAAGGTACAGTCTCCTATAATTTGGCCAGATCATCTTTAGATCCGGAGTGGGCTAAAGGAACTTTGTAACTCACTTTACAGGACCTCTCTCCATATACCTGAGCCTAAGAGACTGCATGTACATTAGACCCTTTCTTATGTTTATCAATTTTGTGCTATAAGCTATTGTTTGTTTAGAATATAGTTAGTCATATAAAGTTGCTAGGCTTAGACACTATCTGACTATTTGAAGCTTGCTCTATTCGACACTGTCTTGACATTGATAGTTTATGTATGGGGATATAGATTTTACTGTATATTACTATTGAGGTGTAGCATTATGAGCTTTATATAAGCTAGTTTTAACTAGCTAACACCAGAATTTATATTATTCACTATACTGTAAATATTGCCTATACTACCCTTTTGTCATCTGCGTTTTAGAAGCTTAGTTCCCATGTACACTTTTATATCCAATATTTAAGCATAGATTGCTATGACGTAGTTAGGTTATGGCACACGGAATCTTTGTGAGAACCAAACTAAGGCGGTTTGTCCTAGATCATGCCTAAACTGCTTTGATGTGAACTGATATCGTACTAGACAGCTGATTTCTATACCATTACTTATACATAAGTAGTCTCTTACTCTAGTTATTTGCTAATGGGAGGCTTAGACTATTTAATACTGTCCTATTGCTATAAGATCTTAACCGATTGTAATAATAGATCATCATGATGCTACCTGGGTATAGTATAGGGACTCCATATGAAATCCTATTTGATGTTCCTAGCTTCAGAACTTGTTTAACCAGCCGGACTCTGAATGACTATTATACCTGAGGCCCATCCCCTATATTCCTGCATGAATGTGGATAGCTCCTTATTTTAGATACTAAGATTAGACTATATGCCACTGTCTAACCCACAGGAGATTATGTCAGAGAATACAGTTTTCATATCACCTAAGGGGCTGAGGTATTAGTATTATTTTGGTCAGACTTAATGATAGTTTGTTGTGATGCCGACAGGCTGTATTATACTGACTATCTGAATTCTCAAATAACTTCTTTTGTCAGTCATAATGCTATATTTGTCCATTTCATTAAGCCTCAAGTTGCAGATTTAGAACATTAGTATAAGTTCTAAACCCTTGAAGGCAATAAATCTGTCTGCTCTATTAGATGGTCTGATACAGTTATAGCATATGTTGATACTGGCCTATGTACCATATACATAGTGTCCCTAGGGAAATATAGTGCAGCCTGACCCATTTGATCCTTATAAGTTTCCAGTTTTAAGTTTTAGGGCTTCTTGGTTTGCTTTATAACCCCCCACTCTCCTTATCCTTATTCCCCTTCGGGTAGTAGGGCATTGCTAGACCTTTAAGTATTCTATATATTTGTGTATATTTGCGTGGCTCCTCCTCCACTAGCCTTCACTAAATTCCTACCTTAATTTAACTCTTAGCATTATCATACAATATGCTAGTTGCTATCCCTCAAGTTACTAATCCCTCGATAACTATTCCCTCTCCCCTTGTAGCGGTGCTTACCTGCTGATAACCTTTCCCTTCCCCTCTCTCATTCACTTTACAAAATTGTACAAGACTTTTAACCTTAATGGGTTGCGTAGATAGTTAGTATATATACTTATTTCACTTTGTAAAGGAGTGATCCTAACTACTTTCTTAGTCACTGTAAATAATTATTCCAGACCCTTAGTTATCTTCGTCATGAAACAATTATAAAATAAAATAAAAAAATAAATAAAAAAGCCCCCCAAAATAATAAAATTCCTTACCCTATACTAAATTACAAATAGCCCTTAAAAGGGCTTTTTGCGGGGCATTGCCCCAAAGTAATCAGCTCTTTTATCTGTAAAAAATCTTCATCCGATCCGGGCAGAAGATGACCTCCAGATGGGCAGAAGTCTTTATCTAGGCGGCATCTTCTATCTTCATCCATCCGGAGCGGAGCGGGTCCATCTTGAAGCCAGCCGATACAGAGCATCCTCTTCTTCCGACAACTCCCTGCGAATGAAGGTTCCTTTAAATGACGTCATCCAAGATGACGTGCCTTGAATTCCGATTGGCTGATAGGATTCTATCAGCCAATCTGTTAGGATTCAACTGATGAAAGACAGTTGTTTGGATCTGCAACTGCGAAACTGTTATAAAATGTCTCAGTGGAGCTGAGATTTATCTTATCAGGAAGACAACCAGCTAGCTCACAGTGAATTTTTGGTAAGATACAGTTGAGGTATATTCAGGTATGAACCTGGTTATGATCTCAGAAATAAATCAGAAGAATGTCTCTCTCTGGCCTAGATTTGGAGTTTTGTCGGTAACGACCCGAAAAACTAACGCCTGCTTTTTTCTGGACGCACCATAAAAATAACTCTGGTATCGAGAGTCCACATAAAGGCTGCGTTAGGCTCCAAAAAAGGAGCGTAGAGCACTTTTAACGCAGCTTCAACTCTCGATGCCAGAGTTGCTTACGGACGCGGCCAGCCTCAAAAACGTGCTCGTGCACGATTCCCCCATAGGAAACAATGGGGCTGTTTGAGCTGAAAAAAAAACCAAACACCTGCAAAAAAGCCGCGTTCAGCTCCTAACGCAGCCCCATTGTTTCCTATGGGGAAACACTTCCTACGTCTGCACCTAACACTCTAACATGTACCCCGAGTCTAAACACCCCTAACCTTACACTTATTAACCCCTATTCTGCCGCCCCCGCTATCGCTGACCCCTGCATATTATTATTAACCCCTAATCTGCCGCTCCATAAACCGCCACTACTTACATTATCCCTATGTACCCCTAATCTGCTGCCCTAACATCGCCGACCCCTATATTATATTTATTAACCCCTAATCTGCCCCCCACAACGTCGCCTCCACCTGCCTACACTTATTAACCCCTAATCTGCCGACCGGACCTGAGCGCTACTATAATAAAGTTATTAACCCCTAATCCGCCTCACTAACCCTATCATAAATAGTATTAACCCCTAATCTGCCCTCCCTAACATCGCCGACACCTAACTTCAATTATTAACCCCTAATCTGCCGACCGAATCTCGCCGCTATTCTAATAAATGTATTAACCCCTAAAGCTAAGTCTAACCCTAATACTAACACCCCCCTAAGTTAAATATAATTTAAATCTAACGAAATTAATTAACTCTTATTAAATAAATTATTCCTATTTAAAGCTAAATACTTACCTGTAAAATAAATCCTAATATAGCTACAATATAAATTATAATTATATTATAGCTATTTTAGGATTTATATTTATTTTACAGGTAACTTTGTATTTATTTTAACCAGGTACAATAGCTATTAAATAGTTAAGAACTATTTAATAGCTAAAATAGTTAAAATAATTACAAATTTACCTGTAAAAGAAATCCTAACCTAAGTTACAAATAAACCTAACACTAGACTATCAATAAATTAATTAAATAAAGTACCTACAATTACCTACAATTAACCTAACACTACACTATCAATAAATTAATTAAATACAATTGCTACAAATAAATACAATTAAATAAACTAGCTAAAGTACAAAAAATAAAAAAGAACTAAGTTACAAAAAATAAAAAAATATTTACAAACATAAAAAAAATATTACAACAATTTTAAACTAATTACACCTACTCTAAGCCCCCTAATAAAATAACAAAGACCCCCAAAATAAAAAAAATGCCCTACCCTATTCTAAATTTAAAAAGTTCAAAGCTCTTTTACCTTACCAGCCCTGAACAGGGCCCTTTGCGGGGCATGCCCCAAGAAATTCAGCTCTTTTGCCTGTAAAAAAAAACATACAATACCCCCCCCAACATTACAACCCACCACCCACATACCCCTAATCTAACCCAAACCCCCCTTAAATAAACCTAACACTAAGCCCCTGAAGATCATCCTACCTTGTCTTCACCATACCAGGTTCACCGATCGGTCCAGAAGAGCTCCTCCGATGTCCTGATCCAAGCCCAAGCGGGGGGCTGAAGAGGTCCATGATCCGGCTGAAGTCTTCATCCAAGCGGGCCAGAAGAGGTCTTCCATCCGATTGAAGTCTTCATCCAAGCGGCATCCATCCGGAGCGAAGCGGCAGCATCCTGAAGACCTCCACCGCGGAACATCCATCCTGGCCGACGACTGAATGACGAATGACGGTTCCTTTAAATGACGTCATCCAAGATGGCGTCCCTCGAATTCCGATTGGCTGATAGGATTCTATCAGCCAATCGGAATTAAGGTAGGAATATTCTGATTGGCTGATGGAATCAGCCAATCAGAATCAAGTTCAATCCGATTGGCTGATCCAATCAGCCAATCAGATTGAGCTTGCATTCTATTGGCTGATCGGAACAGCCAATAGAATGCGAGCTCAATCTGATTGGCTGATCGGATCAGCCAATCGGATTGAACTTGATTCTGATTGGCTGATTCCATCAGCCAATCAGAATATTCCTACCTTAATTGCGATTGGCTGATAGAATCCTATCAGCCAATCGGAATTCGAGTGACGCCATCTTGGATGACGTCATTTAAAGGAACCGTCATTCGTCGTTCAGTCGTCGGCCAGGATGGATGTTCCGCGGTGGAGGTCTTCAGGATGCTGCCGCTTCGCTCCGGATGGATGCCGCTTGGATGAAGACTTCAATCGGATGGAAGACCTCTTCTGGCCCGCTTGGATGAAGACTTCAGCCGGATCATGGACCTCTTCAGCCCCCCGCTTGGGCTTGGATCAGGACATCGGAGGAGCTCTTCTGGACCGATCGGTGAACCTGGTATGGTGAAGACAAGGTAGGATGATCTTCAGGGGATTAGTGTTAGGTTTATTTAAGGGGGGTTTGGGTTAGATTAGGGGTATGTGGGTGGTGGGTTGTAAATGTTGGGGGGGGTATTGTATGGTTTTTTTTACAGGCAAAAGAGCTGAATTTCTTGGGGCATGCCCCGCAAAGGGCCCTGTTCAGGGATAGTAAGGTAAAAGAGCTTTGAACTTTTTAAATTTAGAATAGGGTAGGGCATTTTTTTATTTTGAGGGGCTTTGTTATTTTATTAGGGGGCTTAGAGTAGGTGTAATTAGTTTAAAATTGTTGTAATATTTTTCTTATGTTTGTAAATATTTTTTTATTTTTTGTAACTTAGTTCTTTTTTATTTGTTGTACTTTAGCTAGTTTATTTAATTGTATTTATTTGTAGCAATTGTATTTAATTAATTTATTGATAGTGTAGTGTTAGGTTAATTGTAGGTAATTGTAGGTAGTTTATTTAATTAATTTATTGATAGTTTAGTGTTAGGTTTATTTGTAACTTAGGTTAGGATTTCTTTTACAGGTAAATTTGTAATTATTTTAACTATTTAATAGCTATTGTACCTGGTTAAAATAAATACAAAGTTACCTGTAAAATAAATATAAATCCTAAAATAGCTATAATATAATTATAATTTATATTGTAGCTATATTAGGATTTATTTTACAGGTAAGTATTTAGCTTTAAATAGGAATAATTTATTTAATAAGAGTTAATTAATTTCGTTAGATTTAAATTATATTTAACTTAGGGGGGTGTTAGTATTAGGGTTAGACTTAGCTTTAGGGGTTAATACATTTATTAGAATAGCGGCGAGATTCGGTCGGCAGATTAGGGGTTAATAATTGAAGTTAGGTGTCGGCGATGTTAGGGAGGGCAGATTAGGGGTTAATACTATTTATGATAGGGTTAGTGAGGCGGATTAGGGGTTAATAACTTTATTATAGTAGCGCTCAGGTCCGGTCGGCAGATTAGGGGTTAATAAGTGTAGGCAGGTGGAGGCGACGTTGTGGGGGGCAGATTAGGGGTTAATAAATATAATATAGGGGTCGGCGGTGTTAGGGGCAGCAAATTAGGGGTACATAAGGATAACGTAGGTGGCGGCGCTTTGCGGTCGGCAGATTAGGGGTTAATAAGTGTAGGCAGGTGGAGGCGACGTTGAGGGGGGCAAATTAGGGGTTAATAAATATAATATAGGGGTCGGCGGTGTTAGGGGCAGCAGATTAGGGGTACATAAGGATAACGTAGGTGGCGGTCGGCAGATTAGGGGTTAAAAAAGTTTTTTGGAGTGTCGGCGATGTGGGGGGACCTCAGTTTAGGGGTACATAGGTAGTTTATGGGTGTTAGTGTACTTTAGAGCACAGTAGTTAAGAGCTTTATAAACCGGCGTTAGCCCAGAAAGCTCTTAACTACTGACTTTTTTCCTGTGGCTGGAGTTTTGTCGTTAGATGTCTAACGCTCACTTCAGAAACGACTCTAAATACCGGAGTTAGAAAAATCCAATTGAAAAGATAGGATACGCAATTTATGTAAGGGGATCTGCGGTATGGAAAAGTCGCGGCTGGAAAGTGAGCGTTAGACCCTATTTTGAGTGACTCCAAATACCGGCGGTAGCCTAAAACCAGCGTTAGGTTCCTCTAACGCTGGTTTTCACGGCTAACGCCAAACTCTAAATCTAGGCCTCTATGAGGAAGATCTATATATATAATTAAGCAGGCAGTCCTGATTAACTGAACAGTGTCTCTTGTTATCATATACCAGGTGAGTAGCAACAGTGAAGCAATGCAATCAGGTAAGAGACAGAGCGGCTGTATGGAAACTGGAACTCAATTACAGGTTGTTATTCCTTAGAGCCTTTAATGTAATTAGTCAGCGGCAGACTTAGTTACAGTGACTGTGACAAACAAAAGTGCAGAGGTTTGGTATTGTAGCACAACTGTTTCCTTTGAGAGGAGATGATTGCTGCAGCTTGTGGGAGTCAGCATGAAGTGGGTATCAGTCTCCCAGTTTGTAAAGATCCTGTGCTGCAGGCAGTTTAATGATTGGAAAGTTGCCTATTGTTTAGGATGCTTGAAATATCTCAGTAGATAAAGGAGATTAGAACAGTAATTTGTAATCCAAAATAGCTTAGGATAAAGCAGAGAGAGAAACTATGTTACTCCTATAACACTCAATAACTAAGCACTTGTCTAAGGTTAGATGACAGGTGATATAGAGTAGGTAGGTTGGTCTAATTAATAAAGGTGGTATTGGAAGTTATTCACACAAGTCAGTTTAAGGTGGAATACCTGACACAATCGGAATTAAGGTAGGAAAAAATCCTATTGGCTGATCCAATCAGCCAATAGAATTGAGCTTGCATTCTATTGGCTGATTGGAACAGCCACTTTAGTTAAGAGTTTTATGTTACGGCGTTAGCCCATAAAACTCTTAACTACTGACTTTTAAATGTGGTAGGAGTCTTAACAGGAGAGGCTGTACCGCTCATTTCTTCCAAGACTTGTAATACCGGCGTTAGGCAAGTCCCATTGAAAAGATAGGATATGCAATTTACATAAGGGGATTTGTGGTAAACTCGAGTCACGGAAGAAAAGTGAGCGGTACACCTGCACCTGCCAGACTCGTAATACCAGCGGGCATTAAAAAGCAGCGTTGGGACCTCTCAACGCTGCTTTTTAAGGGTAACGCAAGACTCATAATCTCGCCGATAGTATGTTAGGTGCACACACAAACATAATTGAAAGGGAGCTCTATAAATTCAGACCTAAGAGAATTGATAACTTTTTTGGTAATGGCAGTGTTTTAATCTAAAAATTATAAATTAGACATTAATGTATATACTTTTGTTTATTGTTAACACTGTATCAATGTTATAAATAAAAAATGATTTAAAATATTTTTAACGCAATTTTTTCATTAACAGTTTTACAAAACACTTTATAATAACGCATGACAAAAACAAACCCTTATTTGTGGAATGTTTTTAGTGAAGAACTGCTAGGTAGTGATGGTGATACATTATTTTATAATGGACCTGATTGCAAATGGTGCACTAAATAAATTATTTTCTCACTCACAAAGGCTAGATTATGAATTGGGCTCATATTTGCGCTTCTGCAAATCTGTAACCTGCACTCAGTTTTGTTATATCCGTGCATGCTACTGATTTTGAGATTACGGGTTGGGAGCACAAATATGGCTCCCTTGCAATCGCATCCTCATGTTTAACATTGCGCACAATCGCAGATTATTTTTACCCCTAGACTTGAATGTAGTCCTTACATGCTGACAGTCTCACAGTAACAGCTTGCGTAACCCTGATTGCAACAACACAGCAATACATATTTATACAAATGTATACACATATATTTATGTGTTTATATGTGTATATATGTATGAATATACATATATACACATATAAATACATAAATATATATGTATACATTTGTATACATATATATTGAAAAATATATATCTATACTATAATTGCATTTGTAACGCGTCCGTTGCCAGTTGCGCACACATCCTCAAAGGAATGTTGGCTGGATGCAGCGTAGGCAAACGAAGCCTTAAATAAAAAACCATGCAACCGCCCGCACAAAACAACGAAAAAACATGTAACCACCCGCAACAAATAAAAAAACCTAATCTCCCGCACGAAGTATAACAAAAAAACTAACCTCCCGCACAAAGTATTAACAAATACAGAAACTGCCAACATCGCAAAATAATAAAGTAAATAACCCATAATTTGCATATAACATAATTAAAATATTAACCCCTAAACTGCCAACCCCCCATATCACATTAAACCTAATTAACCTATTAACCCCTAAACAGACAAACCCCAACATCGCAATAAACCTAATTAACCTATTATCTCTTAAACTGCCAACACCCCACATCGCAATAAACCTAATTTACCTATTAACTCCTAAACCGCCAAACCCCCACATCCCAATAAACCTAATTAACCTATTAACTCCTAAACCACCAACCCCCCACAACTCAAATAACTAATTTAATTACTAAGCCCCCTAACATAACACCCCCTAAATTAATTCCAGTACTAAATCATACTTAAATAAAACCTTACATTAAATTACAAAAAAAATAATCTTAAATTAGAAAAAATAAAAAACTCTAAAATTACAGAAAAAAATAAACAAACAAAATTATTAAAAAAAATAAAAAAATAATCCCTATGAAAATAAAAAAGCCCCCCCCCATAATTTAATACTAAACTAGCAATAGCCCTTAAAAGGGCCTTTTGTATGGCATTGCCCTAAGTTAAACCGCTCTTTTACTTTAAAAAATGAATAATTACCCCCTAACTGTAAATCCCCCACCCACCAAACCCACCAAATAAAAAAAACTAACATAAAAAAAAACCTTAACTACCCATTGTCCCTAAAGGCCTCCACGCTGCTGAGGATCGCTGCCGCTGAGAACCGCTGCTGAGGACCGCAGCTCAGAATCCACGCATTGGGGAAGACCGCTCTGCGCCGCCTTTGCTCTGGATGAAAATAGATGATGGAGCCGCCTGGAAGAAGACCTTCTCCGCCGGACTTCAGGAATGGTGAGTACCTATTTGGGGCTTAGTTTTAGGATTTTTTTTTTAAGATTAGGGATTTTATGGGCTGTAAAAGAGCTGATTGCCCTTTTAAGGGCAGTAAAAGAGCTGAACGCTCTTTTAATGACAATGCACATACAAATGCCCCTTTAGGGGCAATAGATAGCTTAGGTTTTTTGAGTGTTAGTTTTTTTTATTTTTTTAAGGGCTATTGGTAGTTTAGTATTAGATTAGGGGGTGTTTTTATTTTGGGGGGATATTTAATTTTTATAGGGGTATTAGTTTAGGTTTAAATTTTTAATTTTGGATAGCTTTGTTTATTTTTTTATTTGCTTATTTTTTTCTGTTATTTTACTTTTTTAATTTTTTTTAATCTTTATCTTGGGGGTTTGTACTTCTTAAACATAGACTGCCCTTTTGGCAGGCTTATCGCCTAGTATGTTAGTAAAGTTGTTCCAATGTTAAAGCAGTTTCAGCCCTTTTTTCTTTTCTAACACCTGACATCTCTTAACTTTGACCCCTTATAACTTGCAATATTATTATTAAATCATTTTTATTAGACAATGTTAATAAGTGTTACTGTACTGTACATTGTATTTTTATGACACTTTTTAGGTTTGCACTATGGTTAACACTCAAACCTGTCCACTCAATATTGCCATCAGCAATGTTAAGGAAGTTATGATTGCACATTCCACTTTTGTGCAAACCCGCACACTGCTCTTGCACAACCAATAGATTAAGTCTAGAGGCCGTCAATCATCCCAGTGGGATCAGCCTGTGGTAACAGACTAGGAAGCCCCTTTAACTTCAACGGCTCCAACAATACTTTTGCAGCTTCATAAATTAAGCCCACAAACATAACTCACACACATGGCTATAGCTATTAACCTACAGTTTACTTTCTATCTCAAAATAAAGGTTAAAATTTGGACTTACAAGGTTAAGGTAGAAATCAGAGTTGTAATACAGATTTCTATTGAGGAAGGATAGATAGACCTTATAGATCATAATTCCGATTACTTATGACTTCAAATATATTAACAAGAGTGTGAGATAAATCATTATATATACTTAACAATAAACAATTTTCTTGTTGCTCATATGAGAACCTTTTTTTGCTATAGCCTGGTACAAACCATTGATTAAAAAGTAGCATAACATTCCAACATGATTTCATAAAGTAGTAATAAAAGAGCTTATTTTCTTATGTGTGATTATAAGGAACTTAACACTTTATAATTAATATGATTATCAATATAAGGGGAGAATTCAAAAGTATCAAACCTTAAGTTTGTGTCTATGTGGCCAATAGAGTCAACATACTTATTTTGAATAAAGAGGTAATTCATCAATATATTACTAATTCTTGTATTATTATTTAATTTACATTTGAACCTACTGTACATGATTAAAGGGACATAATACTTATATGCTTGATGCAGTATAACTGTATAAAGCTGACAGGAAAATATCACCTGAGCATCTCTATGTAAAAAAGTAAGATATTTTACCTCACAATTTCCTCAGCTCAGCAGAGTAAGTACTGTGCAAAAAGTTATACTCAGCTGCAGGTAAAAAATAAAAATAAATGAACAGCAGCCAATCAGCATCAGCAGTGCTGAGGTCATGAACTCTTACTGTGATCTCATGAGATTTCACTTAGCTCTCATGAGATTTCATTGTAAACTTCCTTACACTGAATAGGGAAATAAAAAGAGGGTGCACGAAAGCTCGCTCCTTCTGCTGTCCCGGGACAGACATACTGATTTGTTGCTTAGAAGTCCTTTACAATGGGATGTGGCTACTGAGAAACTTTTGAGGTAAAATATCTTTCTTTTTTACATAGAGATGTTCAAGTGATATTTTCTTGTCAGCTTTTTACAGCTATACTGCATCACTTTCAAGTGTTTAAACATTTGGGTATTATGGCCCTTTAATGATATAGCCCATGGAGTCTAATTATACATATGCTAGGATTAGCAGGTAGGTACATGGAAAGTGAAAATAAAAATGATGGTATTTATAAAATAAACTTGAAAGTTAAGGATTAAAGGGATACTAAACCCATTTTTTTTTTCTTTCATGATTCAGATAGAGCATGCAATTTTAAGCATCTTTCTAATTTACTCCTATTATCAATTTTTCTTTGTTCTCTTGCTATCTTTATTTGAAAAAGAAGGCATCTAAGCTAAGGAGCCAGGCAATTTTGGGTTCAGAATACTGAACAGCACTTATTTATTGGTGCTGTCCAATCAGCAAGGACAACCCATGTTGTGAATCAAAAATGGGCTGGCATCTAAACTTACATTCTTGCTTTTCAAATAAAGATAGCACAAGAATGAAGAAAAAATGATAATAGGAGTAAATTAGAAAGTTGCTTAAAATTGCATGCTTTATCTGAATCATGAAAGAAAAAAATTTGGGTTCAGTGTCCCTTTAAGTAATAGAGTTATTTGAAGGTAACAGGAATAAAGAACGTATTACATAAACATATGTTCTTTATAAATTATGAAACATTGACATGGCCTCATTTATACACTGATTGTCTACTATGGTCTAAGGTGGTCTTGGTCATTTTATTTAACTCCACCCAAAAACTGTTTGGGTTTAGCTATTAGATCATGCAGGTCTCTGTAGTTTTTTAATGATTGATTAACATAAAAAGATGCAGATAACAATAATGTTTTATCATTTACCTTACCGAATAGATATATATTAAAAGGTTATCCTATGACTAAGCGCCACTAGGGGCGCAAAACACGTCAGGACAGCCTTCCTTTTACTCCTGCATATATATGGATCTTTTAACTTTTGCCTAATAACATTTTTAAATTCCCCCTCTGAGTGCTCAGACCATTGTTTTTTTATATATTAAAAGGTTGCTGCTGAGTATCTAAATAGTTTGTTGTTTTATTCCATGTCTCTAAGCTCTTTTAAATAGCTGAAGACAATAACCAAATACTATTATAGGACATAAAAGTGCAAAAATGAAATGCTCTAATTATGGGCGCCATGTACTAAGGTGTCAACATTTTCGCACAGACCATATCGAATTAACCCGCCGGCATTCGCACCATGCAGATAGAACTTTGTTACATGAATGTACTAAAAACCAAGCTGTAAAATTTTGCGTCTATTGTGTCTCGAAGACAATCGGATTATTGATAACTTTGAAGCTTCGTTCGGCATGAAAGAGCAAAGTCACTAAGCAGTCTGCAACCTAATTGGTTTAGTTCTTCACCCACGTGACCATCTAGCTGGCTGCTGACATGTATAAGAATGTGCATTTTCCCAGAAATCTTAGAATATTGTTTATTTACTTTGCGGTATTCACTTTGAGAAGATGGCTTGCTCCGGAGATTCAGCTACTTCTAAGAAGACTCGCAACCCTAATTTCTCTCATCAACAGAATGTTGTACTTGTTGATCTAGTACTCGAATATTATGACAATATTTATGGTAGTCGAGTCAACCAAACCCCTGATGCTCGTAAGAAGTTTATTTGGGAAGAAATTAGTGACGCTGTGAGTGCTCAAGGACCAACTAAAAAAAGATATCGACTCCTGCAAAAAAAGGTTCAACAATATCAATCGTAAAAGTGTCTCCATCTTCATTCAGTGATCCAAAAACCAATAATGAAACAATTGTAGTCTAGTCCTTTGACTTAAGTACTTCAACCTGGCGTCAGGTTGATACCACCTATAGTTTTCTATTGTATTCGCTACCTAAATGGTCGTGAAGCAAATCACGCAAAGTTACAGTGAAAGTTGGAGTCGGGCGGGTTACTTGTAACATTCATAATTTCCGATTAAAGAGAATTTATGTGCGATTGAACATATAGTAAGTGGAAAAAGGCTTAGGAACAATCAGTTGCGTAAAATTACGATAGCTGATGAAAAATAATGTTTTTTCTATTCGATCGCAGATTGGTAACTACGAGATGCAGATCGTGAGCGAATTTTGATGCGGAAATACAGACGAACGGTCACTTCGATGCTTAGTACATGGCGCCCTATGTGTTTAATCCATAAACATGTGGCATTGCACTACTGGGACCTAGTTAAATGCATCTGATAAGCCAAATGACAAAAAGCATATCTGTGTAGCCATCAACCACCAGCTAGCTTTCAGTAGCACATTGCTGATCCTGAGCCTATCTAGGTATTCTTTTCAACAAAGGATACCACAAGAACAAAGTAAAATTGATAATATATGTCAATTAAAAAGGCTCTTAAAACTGCATACCACCATGAAAATTTAATTTTGACTTTCATATCCCTTAAAGTGTCATATATTCAGAGCCAGTTGGGAAGAAACAGTAAAAATAAATAAATACATAATAATTTTTTTGTTGTTAGTTTGGGTAACATGATCTTATGTAAAAGCAAACACTAAATCAATCATTTTGATTTCTGAAGTGCAACAGTAAATGAGTCTCTTTATGCTATTTTGTTTGTTTGAGTTAGCTGCATTGCTCTCTTGAGGCTTTTCAAAGTGAATCTGTCAGTTTATAGCCGGGAAGATTTGCATGATTAGGATATTTGCTCATATTGACTATGCAAAAATATTACATCTTTTAGGGCTTTATGGCCTATGAAAGCCAAGGTGTCTTTCAGTACCAGATGGCGTCTTACAGCAAGAGAAAAAAAAATGCATCCCAACACAAAACCTGTTCTACTTTTTTATCACAGTATAAAGAGGATTCTGCACAAGTGTTTTGCATGTATTGTAATCAGAGGTTTAGGTAATAAAGTAGAATCTCCTAATAATAACTATTGTAAGGATGCACAAAATATAATGCAGCTTTGACCAGACAGTAAATCAGGGATAGGCACAGACAAAGGCTGTGACTGACATTTTCCAAAGTACAAATCTTAGTGAAGGACACCAAGGTACATTTGAAATTTAAAAAAAATATTTTATAGTGCTGGGTGTTATTATACTGATGCAGATACCACTGATCCTATAAACAGCCCTCCTCTGGCTATAGACGTGTGCCAGTGTCACTACTGTGTCATTATATAGTGCTGGGTGTTATTATACTGATGCAGATACCACTGATCCTATAACAAGTCCTCCTCTGGCTATACCCATGAGCCAGTGTCACTACTGTGTCATTATATAGTGCTGGGTGTTATTATACTGATGCAGATACCACTGATCCTATAACCTGCCCTCCTCTGGCTATACCCATGTGCCAGTGTTACTAATGTGTCTTTATATAGTGTTGGGTGTTATTATACTGATGCAGATACCACTGATTCTATAACCAGCCCTCCTCTGTCTATACCCATGTGCCACTGTCACTACTGTGTTATTATATAGTGCTGGGTGTTATTATACTGATGCAGATACCATTGATCCTATAACCAGCCCTCCTCTGGCTATACCCATGTGCCAGTGTTACTACTCTGTCATTATATAGTGCTGGGTGTTATTATACTGATGCATATACCACTGATTCTATAACCAGCCCTCCTCTGGCTATACCCATGTGCCAGTGTCACTACTGTGGGCTCCATGTACTAAGCAGTCAGCGAGCTACCCGCAACAAATCTCGCGTCAAAATTCGCAAACTGATATGTACAAAGCCGTCAATTATGTTAAAACTCGCATCTTTAAAATTGCGAGCGTACTTATCCGCCAAACCTCGCTACCGCTCCATTTTTCACTGTAATTAGACACATTTGACCACCAACTCGCCAAAAACGAATGTATTAAAAAATCTATTTGTCCGCTCGCTACAATTTCCGCTCCCACCTCGTTATTTTTGCCTCGCCACCTTTTAGGTGGCGGGCAAGGTACAAAACAATAGGAAAGTCAATCTAGACGCCAGTCTAGACATATATAAAAGGCAGTAATATCAGCATTGTACTTACAGCATAACTGGCGTCTAATTTGTCTCTCATTTCCATGTACATAAATTGCGCCCAATTTGTCGACTGTAATTAAAGAGTAATCTATTTAAATTTGTATTGTATAGTTGTCAATCTTTATAATTATTTTTATATTAATATTTATATATTATCAGAGCCAGATGAAGCCATATCCAAATTGTAAATAAATATTACAAAAATAACGCTCTGTTATCACTCTTCAAAAAATTTTGAACAATAATAAAGTTGTTTAGATAAGTTGAACTTTTATAGGAGCAAAATTCTATTCCCGCGACTACTATGATGTTCGTGACACCTTGCATGTCACGTGTTAATAATTGGCCAGACAATTCAACTGAAAGTTAAGTACATCAGCTTAGTCGCGGCGAGCGAGGCGTCAAATTTATCAACAATCCGCAACTGCTCGCGGCGGGCTAGACTTGTCTATTTATTGGGGGAATATTAGTACATAGCGACAGCGGACACCATTTCGCCCGCGGCGAGTAACGGCGAGTTTATCCGCGTCTACAATGACGGATGAATTGACTGCTTAGTACATGGAGCCCTGTGTCATTATATAGTGCTTGGTGTTGTTATACTGATGCAGATACCACAGTCCCTCTAACCAGCCCTTGTCTGGCTATACGCATGTGCCAGTGTCACTAATGTGTCTTTGTATAGAGCCGATTATTATTATACAGATGCAGATACACATCCAGTATTTCACTCAGGCTTTATTTATTCCATAACTTATCATCCAATATCACTAGCAGTCTCTTGACAAGCCACTAACTTTATTCACACTACATGTTTTTTTATTCCTATTATTTAATCAGAAAGAAAAATATACTAAGGATGTGGCGGACACTGCAAGGGCTAATCACAGACACCAGAGTCTGTGTAAGGACACCTTGCCTATCCCTACAGTAAATGCCTTTCTGGTTTTAAGATGCCCTTTGCTTGCACTAAGCTATTATTTCTATGTAAGACAAGCTATATATAGACACAACTATACAGTGCAGTACAACTGTAATGTAATAATTCTGTGAATTATAAAGTGTACAAGCAACCTTACTACAAGTTGTCTAGTTGAAATGTGTTTGTGTAGTATCTAAGAGGTGTAATTTAGGCTTATAAATTAGTGTTACCGATTAAAAAAATAGAAGTCATGGGAAATTTAAGTATTAAGTATTGATGAAGCAGATTCTTGATTTCATGTAGATTTGCTTATAAACCAAAACATTAAACGTAACTACAGATGCATAAAATAAATACATAGCTGATATTTCACATTTATATTTATATTTTGATTTGAGGTTAATATCCAAGTAATACATCTAGCAATTTGAAAGGAAGAACACAGAAAATGAAAATATCCTATTATCGGAAGGGTCAATATGCAATGTTGTAACATTTTGATGTGCAGTTTATTACCTTTCAGCTTTGTAACTTCCATGACAGCAATTAATACAATTATGTATTCATTGTTCAATCCTACAGCAATTATATAGCTATTCCAGTCCTCCGCATAAAGATTTCCTGTCTTATACTTGTTTGAAATCTTGATTCTACATTTAAACTGGAGATATCCACATCTCCTATACTATGCACAAGAGTCATACAATATGATTACCCACAAAATAATAAATACTGTATGTTATATTTGTAAAAAAATATTTTATATGTGCAACAGAAATGTATAATTTTTCCCAGGAGTCCTTGGTCTGGATTCCAATCCACTTGAATGACTATCCAGCATTTATCGGATAGCTTCTTGTGAGCTTTTGAATCTTGGTTCTTTCCAATCCATTTACTAACCTTACAACAATAACCTACTTAGCTTTTTTTCTAATAAATTTGGCCCAAATAAATACTTCTAGTGTGCTTTTACTAATGATACATTTCTGGTGCATCTCTAGTACAAGCGTAAATAAACCAGCATGCTTGTTTAAAGGGACAGTAAACCTAGCATTTTTCTTTAAATATTTCTAAATGCCACACGTAAATATAACAACCTAGCTGTATATCACCATTGCAAACATTGTAGATCTTTATTGAAATCTTAACGAAACTCACTTTCATGTTCTGAACTCTGGCCGCACAATGCCGGTAATGTATTATTATTTTTTAAGCTGCATCTTCCTAACCTATCCCCTATGAATCGACCAAGCAGCTCTTTAAAGTGTCAAGGGCGCACGTTTCTTGATTGAGAGGCTTGTTGGAGACATACTGGGCATGTGCAATATCAAGCTCCACAGGAATGCTAGCATTATGCTCTAGTGCAGGTATTGCGCATGCGCAGTTTAAATTTACGGCGAGAATCACTTGCCTGGAAATAGACTGTGAATGCGCAAAAAATGGGAGTTACTAGGGGCGTGATTAGCTCTTCCCATGGGATGGACTGTGAGCTTAGATTACACTCCCACTGCAGGATCGTCTCGATGGGCAGCGAGATTGCATTTATATAACAAACGTTTTGGATTATTTGAAATATATATAACTTTATTTTTACAAATGTGATTAAAATTATTTTTATCTGTTTGATTTAGATTTCAGTCTAACTATATGTGAGCCATAACACACCTTCATTTACTGACACTTTAATTAGAAATGGGAAATTTATTTATACTATGAAATTTGTACACACGTTGCGTGCACTCATTTGAGTGTTCACTTATGTAACTCTTTTACTGTATCCAAAGTATGTTTGATTTGCTTTACTATATTACATATACTAGTGAAGTAATCCTATATCACAAAACATAGCATTGTTTTTTACTTTCATTGTGCTTTGTTGCATAAAATAATATATCTTATTTTTTCTCTCATATTGCTACACTTATATTTTCTAAACTATGGATAGTACAGTTGAATTAAAAAGATACCACAGGGATATATTAAGGTTTGAAACAAGAAAAGCAATATACCAATAGTTTATTTATTTTAGCAATTTGGCCACAACTATTACATTTTCTTTTCTAAATAAAGATCCCACAAAGAAAAAAAACAAAAAAAAAACTTTAGTCTAAAAATGCTAAAGTTTATCTATACCTGTAAGCAATTTTCCTCCAAAAGGATTACACTTTTTAAAGGATAGTTTGTTAATATAACAATTAAGACAAAAGGGAGGATTTCTCAATTTTTTATTTGATGGTGATAAAATGGTAATTTTTTTTAGTTTGATTTGAACCAGGAAGTTTTGAGATACAATATTTATGGTATTTAGAGGAACCCTAGTAAAAAAGGATGATCATTCTGAAGTAATCGATGACTACAGACTAGTCATCAGAAGCCATCCTGAAGTATGCTCACAGGAAAAAATATTTAAACGAGATGAGTCATTCACTGGCTGCTCATGCATGCAAGTAATCAGTAAGGTAATCTGCTAATCGTTCTTAAGTCATCACCCAGATTTTTTTTTTATATGTATATTTATTTTATTGAGGACAACATATTAAATGCGTTTACATCACAGTATTCAATCATGTTAAATAGTCACATCATATGTGGTATTTTGACACATACTTATTGGAATCGTTTTTGTCCTCTTATTCTGTCAAGGTCACTCTTGGACCTATGGTATTTCAAAAGTTTGAGTATAGGGGGCCGATTTATCAAAGCTTCAACTGATAATGCACTGCAAGTCCTCATCAAATTAGACGCAAAGTTGATCTGCCATAGTTAACAAAACGTCAAGATTGTCAAATGTTGAAATGTGTGACATAATATACGCTTCCGCAATATCAATCCAACGCAGATCGATGCTTGCGTCATTCCAGATGTTTCAAATTTATCAAACATTCAACAGGTAAGCTTGCATCTATTTCGCTGCAGCATGCCTATCGTTCAAACCGCCACCCTTGAGGCCGCAAATACAATAGAAATCAACGGGAGTCTGAAAACACAGAAAGGTTATGTTTGAGAATGAAGCATATTACATAATAAAAGTACTTATGGATTATTTTACATCTTTGTCTCTCATTACAAAGCAAGGGGACAATATTATTGCTTCAAATTTGGTGCACTAGTATATATAGGGATACAAATTAAATACATTACATAATATAGCTAACTTCCTTTTTTGGATAAATCTATTTGCATTATGTTTGACGCATGTAATACAAGTCCCACTCTCCACTTCGCCCCTTATTTGACGCAACATTTTTCACACCAAATTTGACGCAAACTCCTAAACAACCCACAAACTAGTGAAGTTTTACACCACTTTTGATTGGGATATGCATAATCACATGATCTGATTGAAATATATATTTTATACTATTACTAACTAATCAAATTGCTTGATACTTGTGTCATTGATCACTCATCAGAATTTGTATGTGCCATTTGTTACATTGTGTATTATACTTTGAAAGTATTTATATGTGAAATTAGTATTAAAGTTAAACATCGATGATGACATTAGGACACACAGTGGAATATTCGAGTCAATGATTTTAAAAATCAAATGATGTTTCATTCAAGCGCTGATGAATCTGATTTAGCAGAAATAAAAATCACCTTATTACTGTCATGTTATTTTCAGTGTTCTTCTTCCTTCTCTTGAATTTCAGTTTCATTAAGAAATATCATGTTATATGCCAGCCCATTTTAAAACACCTGTGTAGGGGTGGTGTTTAATACTAGACTGCAATCAGGAGGGGTTACACAGGGGCCGAGAGAAAACTGGCCCAGCTCTTAAAATATCCATTGATTGCAAATAAATACATATCATACCCTGATTACATTTTATATTCACAATTATTCTTGCCCAGAATAATAATACATTTACACTATATACATATAGTGGTATAAATAAACACAGCTATATGAAAGACAACATTGTTTAGAACAAAAAAAACCATATGAAAATATGTTTGCAAAAGATTTCTGACATAACACACACATATATACAAGTATGTGCAAATATATATGTACAGATTCTAGCATTAATATTCATTTAAAAAAAAAAACATGAAATAGGCATATTATGATTTCTATATGCAAAACAGAATGAGAAGCAGTCTGCCAGGAACGAAAAGCAGCATCAATAGCTTGTTCTATGGCCCGGTTGCCACCTGGTAGTAGCTTCTTATGGTAGTAGCATATTCTTATGGTAGTAGAATATTATGATTTCTATAAATACACATACACATTCATTTATGTGAAAATATCATATATTAGTTTTTTGTATAACAAATTCATAGAAAATAACTATCTATGAGATACTATAGTTTGTTAATGTATAAATCTAGCTATTTCTTGGACATTAACAGATGGAAAATAAAAGATTAGCTTTAGAGAAATTTGCTTGTTCATGGACAGTAATGAAATGGTATAAAATAAAGTTGGAAAAAACTTAATATCCTCTACATCGATGATTCTTATTTAGCAACAGTCCGATGCTCATCACTCCGTACTTGGTGCGCATGTTTTTGACAGACTTTTTAATAAATTAGGGCGTCATAGGTAGATTCGTTTTAGTGGTTATAGGGTCATTGATGTTTGTCAGTGATTGGCAATTGGGCAATAATGTATTGTGAACAAGCTATCCTCCTTTTAAATTTACCAGCATAGGCATAGCCTTAAAATCTGTGGGAAAGGTGACCGTAAAATGGTGACTTTGTCCCTTCATCTGGTTAGAGTATCTTAAGTCTATGTCAGCATATGGTACCACTGCGAGGCTCGAGTCCCATATAGGATCGAGTGGCGTAGTGTGGATTTCTTCATACTTTGTACGATCCGGGGCGCCTTCCGGACTGACAATGTGAAGTAGGGACCATGATGTCTCTGAGGCTATGACCTCCTGGAGGTGCCCCTCAAGCCCCCAGGATGGTTGTCCCAGATCCAAATACTGACATGGACAATCTTGCAATTTCAGTGTGACCTTGCCTCAGTGGTATATTACGCAGGATCCCCCACTTACCAGTGTAGACGAGCATTTTAGCGGAGTCCATTCTTTTCAGCTGGTTACAATTTGGTATCAATGTAGGCTTCGTTAGAGATTGAAGGTTAAGGTATTCCCACATCGGAGGAAACGGTATTAAGGGATGTTATACTGCTTTAGTGTTGCTCCCACAGGCACTCTTTATTGTCTTGTAGATGGCGATCGGCTTTGACTGTGGAGATTTTGTTGCTGGCATGTTATGTGGCTGTGAGAAGTTACCAGTTACTGTTGCATAAAGCTGGTCGGTCTCAACAATCTTTAAAGCTGGGTCAGGCTTGTCAGTTATAGGCTTTTGTTTTCTTGCTTCTTCAGATTTGGTGTTTTCAAACCTATCTATAAGGAGTTGTAGATCGCGTTCTGATATCACCTTGTCTACAAGGTTTTGCAACATAATTTCCAGCTTGTCAAATTGCGAGTCCATTTTGTTAGGAAGATCGTTGACCCACGTGGCAAAATTTGAGTGCAACATTTTCCTCAATAGTATGGTTATGCCATGCAGATATTTGTACCAGCTCTAGCAAATGATAAATGTTGTAAGAGGTCTAGACTGTTATATCAGTTGCAGTATATAGTCAGTTCTGGTAGAATACCCCGGGTGACCGGGGGGGGGGGATGCTGCCTGCGAGATTACTGCCACTGCAGGCCTCAGTTGTCTTGTTCTGCCTCCGGGGTCATTAACACAGAAACGTGTTGAAGCTTATTTTGCAAATAAGTACAAATTCAATCATTTAGTTGATGTATGCTATGGTTTAAGAGTAATAATCGGCAGGTTATTACCATCTCTCCCGGAGCTTCAGAAAGGTGCAACCGCTCAGAGTCGCTGCTTGGACACGCCCCCTATCACCCAGAATTTTTAACCTTATCTGATGACTTTACAAGCCTCATGATTTCGGATGATGTGCAATTGACAGAAGTAGTTTGATGATCAAATGATTCCAGGATTGTCTCTAAAGTATTCATGTTTGTCTTATGAATGAAATGCATAAATAGTAATAGAGGCCTGCACTTTATTTTTATGCAGTTAAATAGTAAGATACTCTGAAATAAATACTTATTTTTATCAAGAGGCTTTTTTTTAAAATGAATGAATTAATTTATTTATTTAAATAGTATAGGTGTTGTGAACAATACAGAAGCACCCCTGCTATAGTACATTATAGTTCAGTAAATTAACTTCCTACCTGAACTTTAAGGACAAGTCTTGAGATAATTATTTTATTGTAAATACAACCCTATTATTATTATTTAATGATGATGATGATTATTATTATTATAGGTACCAGCATCAATATAATTATGTTGTTATCCTTTTTTGCTTCTCAGGTCACACTAATATCTGTTATTTTTTTATTTTAAAGCACACTTTCCGTTTGGCTTAAAATAAAGACATTATAGCCAGTGGCAAAAAGTTTGATAAGAAAAATATTTTACTAATCTGACTCTTGTTATTCTTATCATTGGTTCTAGCCAATGTATAAATAGTAGACGCCATTTATTTTTGAAAAATTATTTTGTGATGAAAAAACAAATGTTATGTCAGGCAAAAAGTGCATACAAATCTCTATCTATTTATCTATATATCTGTCTGTCTGTCCATCTATCTATCAGCTATCTGTCTAATATAATTTAATGTTGTGATATCTATATGAGGATGACTTCAAAAGTATACATATTTCCTTAGAAATTCTGGTGGATTCTTTCTCTTTTCTTTTGAAATATCCTGCATTTTCATTAAGGATACATTATGTTTATGTCATCTGTATTTTCCTGTAATGGATTGCATGAAGCTTTGTACATATTTCAAAACAGCAGGGAATTTTGTACCACGGAATTGTTTGCAAATGAATACCAGGGGAGAGACCTAGTAAGACAATTGTTGTTGCCATATGTTCTGTCTGACTGGTAAATCATTTCAGAATTTTTTTAAGCCTTTTATTTTACTGCTCCATGGATTATTTAGTACAGGTAGAAATGTATCACAGTGGCCTAACTGCAACAGGAGCCACTAGGTCTGAGAGTCAGCAGTAGAAAGGCCTCACAGAGGCCTGAATACAGTTATGTTTCTCCAACCTGCAAGCTATAGTTTCTGAAAAATAGACTGTAGGCAACTGGCACTATTAAAGTCCTTCTGTTAGAATAAAATTCAAATAGAATAGCTGAATTTTTAATGATTCATTTTTGTTTCTGTCTACTCACCTCTAATTTATTTTATCTAACACTTTAATTCTAACATATAACACTATTGACCAGAGTGACCATTTGCATGTTATACAGTTACAATAAAATAAAAAAATAAAAACAAAATACTTAGTTTAAAGTAAATACAGCTTTTGCTTTAATAAATGCTAATTTACATTATTTGTTTTTCTTTCTCATCAGGAAACAGCTACCAGGGTTAAAGCTGTCACTTCTTTGCAACATAAATAACCTCATAGTTCAGCTCAGAGGCATCTTGTAGGGCAAATAAACTTTTATGGCTCTAGGCCAGTGATAGCTATATGGGTCATTCCTGGGATTCTGTAATATTTTAGTCCTCCAGAGTTTTTAAAGTGGTGGTTCACCAAAATTAAATGTTAAAAGCTTTTTAAAAAACCTTGATATGTCTGTTATAATGAATAAATTATTGCATTCAAATAATTATTATAATAAATAATGTATTATTTCTATCTTATACCAAGCATTTTGTCAAGTCCATGAGGCACTTCACTGAATTTATATTTTATACTTTTTATAATTAATAAAATGTTCAATGCATCTATATTTTTTGGCAACAATGTAAGTATTTATTTGGGTTTCTTTCCTGTGGAAAAAAAATAATTTTAAAAATAAATGCAGGATATTTTATAAAAACCAGGCTATAAAGTTATGTCCCTCAGTCTGGACTCAACCCCATCACACCAACCATTCTCCACCCATAATAAGTTAAACTCCACCCATATGTGACATCATTGACCGGAAGTGACATCATTCGGTTCTCTTCTACAGTGTGGTTCCGAAGAAGGTAAGCAATATCATACTTTTATTAATATATTTGAGGCACTTTATAGACAGGGAGGGTATTGTCAAGCTTAACCACTCAACCCCATCACATAAAATTATGGTAAAAAATGATCACTTTTAACATTTTTCTTTTAATCAATAAATATATAAAATATAGTTATTTCATTGCTGCCATGCAGTCTTTCTTTTTTACACCTCATGAGGAGCAGTGGCCATTTTGAGCAAAAAAAACCACAACCCTGTCACACTAAACTCCATCACGTATGCCATTGTTTTGGGGTTTTAAACTTGTGACAAGGTTGAGTTATTAACCACATTTATAAATAAATAAATGTAAAACATATGAAATGGTCATGGTTTCAGTAAATATATACTTACTGAAATCATGACAACTCATATTTTTGTTATAAATAGAGTATTTGTTCTATATCAAACAGCAATACGCCTACTATCATGAGCTAAAAAAAAGACATGGCAATGGATGAGGCATTGATCCACATAGATTTTTCAGAGAACTATGTCTGTAAATATGCATCAGAGATCCAAGCTGTTCACTTCGGGGCCTCACACAAGCAGGCCACTCTATATACTTGGGTAATGCATGTAGGGCAACAGGAGCCCATGTGCTTCACCACAGTCTCCCCTTCCAAACACAAAGGCCCTTCTGCTACATGAAAATATCTTGATCCAGTGCTAGACTACCTTCAGGCTACTCATCCACAAGTTTCTCTCCTGCATTTTATTAGTGATAACCCTTGCATCAACAAACGTGGATTTAAAGCTGGCACATGGAACTATTTTGAGTCAATCCATGGGAAAGGGAACACTGATGGTGTGGGAGGAACATTAAAGAGAACAGCAGACATGTTGGTGGCTAAAGGCCATGACATCCAAGATGCAAAGCAGCTGTTTGAACTCCTCAGACAAACAAACACTTTAGTGGGGTGGAACAGTTTCTTGTGGAAGGTGCTTATGTTGAACGTGCAGTAGGGATGATGCACAAGCCTATAAAAGTGTAATGCTTGACACTGGTTGGTTGTGAGGAATGCAACTGCAGAACTACAATAATGCAGTAATGTAACTTTAAATGGTAAATGTATCACTTAGACTGAGAAACTAGTATTAGGGAAGTAGTATGATAGGTCTTAAGTGAATTGGAAAATTAAGTGGTGGAAAATTATGGAGATAAAGTCTCCTAATAAGTTTGTTTATACTGAGAGTGCAGGCTGATTGAGACTGTTTGTTAACAATATTCAGAGAGGGTTTGGTAGCCAGTGGCCGTATTCCAGACTACAGATGTACTGTCTGTGCAGACTGTTTGCATCAGTTGCTTGCAATCTTCTGAGAGGATTTGTTAGCCTGTGGCCGTAATCCTGACTCCTGGTAGGAGCCTTGGGGGGCAGAGTTGAAGCCCGGTGGAGAGAACGGCTTGTTTTAGTGATCAGAGTTTTCCTATGATTCGTTAAGGGGGTGGAGCTTAAATCCGGTGTTCACAGCAGGTTGAATTTGCGGTCTTTGATCAGGAATGGCACCAGAGGGGACTTTGAGTAGAAGAGCAAATTAACTCCTTCACGGAAGATTGTAAGTTTACCTCATTGGTGAGTGCAGCTCTCCATAGTTGTGTGAAACTGTCAGCTGTTTTACAGGTGAGGACGAAGTGCAGATTCACTGAAATCAAATGCGGCACTGTGAAACAGTTAGACTGGTAGTAACTGGATTATCTGTAGATTGTGCAGCATATCCCTCTGAGTTACTCTGCAGCTGCAGGAAGCTTGTTTAACAAGTCCGTTTAGGAGGTTATCCAGGCTTTGCAGTAAAGAATAATTTGGCAGCTAGGAGGTTAGTTACTCCATGAGAGTTCAGATAGATGACAGCTACAACAAAAGTTTAGATAGGTGAACGAATCACTGGTTGTAGCAGGTAGATTACTAGAAATGACAGAGCTCAGTGTTGCTGTTAGAGATCAGCTCTACTAACAAATTACCTGAATGTGGGTGTATACAAAATATATAGGCAGAGTGGGAAGGGCTTGAACGAGAGAGGATCCTGATAAAAAACAGTTCCCTCTTCAATGAGAATACACCAGGTCAAGAGGTCATCACCCTTGCTCCAGGTGAGCTGATATGTCATGATGTAAGCTGCTTTTGTTCAACAAAGAAAGACCTAAACTGTACATGTTTTAACACACAGCACTTCAGTTTTGGTCAGAACATCCCAATGCCTACATAACCAACAGACAACACACAACCCATGGAAGTGGAGAAATGGGGAAATCCAGATGTTCTTGGACAGTGGTGCATACTGAGATATGATGATGACCTGTACCCAGGCATCATCCTTGACACAGATGAAAGTGTTTAAGTCAAGTGTATGCATTGTGCTGGAACAAACAGATTTTTTTAGCTTTCTCGTGATGATATCCACTATTGCCAATTTGATAAAGTCCTTGAGATGATTCCAGCACTGCAGCATGTGACATTTAGCCATGTAGAGGTTCTGAAAGGGATTTGGGCCTGACCTGCTTATGTCAAGATAATGGATTAGATTTAGTGTCATACAGTTATTCTTTCAATTTATGAAAATGTGAATAAAGTAACCATTTTAAAATCTTTCACCTAGATTACGAGTTCTGCGTTAGCCTTAAAAAGCAGCGTTAAGGGGTCCTTACGCTGCTTTTTAACTCCTGCTGGTATTACGAGTCAGGCAGGAAAGGGTCTACCGCTCACTTTTCTTCCGCGACTTTTGGCTACCGCAAATCCCCTTACGTCAATTGCGTATCCTATCTTTTTAATGGGATTTGCCTAATGCTGGTATTACAAGTCTTGGAGAAAGTGAGCGGGAGAGCCTCTACCTCCAAGACTCCTACCACATTTAAAAGTCAGTAGTTAAGAGTTTTATGGGCTAACGCTGGAACATAAAGCTCTTAACTACAGTGCTACAAAGTACACTAACACCCATAAACTACCTATGAACCCCTAAACCGAGGCCCCCCACATCGCAAACACTATAATAACATTTTTTAACCCCTAATCTGCCGACCAGACATCGCCGCCACCTACATTATACCTATGAACCCCTAATCTGCTGCCCCTAACATCGCCGACACCTACATTATGTTTATTAACCCCTAATCTGCCACCCCCAACGTCGCTGCCACCTACCTACACTTATTAACCCCTAATCTGCCAACCGGACATCGCCGCCACTATAATAAATGTATTAACCCCTAAACCGCTGCAATCCCACCTCGCAAACACTATAATAAACTGTATTAACCCCTAATCTGCCCCCCCAACATCGCCGCCACCTACCTACAATTATTAACCCCTAATCTGCCGCCCCCAATATCGCCGCTACTATAATAAAGTTATTAACCCCTAAACCTAAATCTAACCCTAACACCCCCCTAAGTTAAATATAATTTAAATAAAACAAAATAAATTTACTAGAATTAAATAAATTATTCCTATTTAAAAATAAATACTTACCTATAAATAAACCATAAGATAGCTACAATATAACTAATAGTTACATTGTAGATATTTTAGGATTTATATTTAGTTTACAGGCAACTTTGTATTTATTTTATCTAGGTACAATAGCTATTAAATAGTTAATAACTATTTAATAGCTACCTAGTTAAAATAATTACAAAATTACCTGTAAAATAAATCAAAACCTAAGTTACAAATACACCTAACACTACACTATCAATAAAATAATTAAATAAATTAACTACAATGATCTAAACTAAAATAGAATTAAATTAACTAAACTATATTACAAAAAAAACAAACACTAAATTACAAAAAAAAAACAATATTACAAGAATTTTAATCTAATTACACCTAATCTAAGCCCCCTAATAAAATAGAAAAGCCCCCCAAAATAATAAAATTCCCTACCCTATACTAAATTACAAAAATAATCCGCTCTTTTACCAGCCCTTAAAGGGCTTTTTGCGGGACATTGCCCCAAAGTAATCAGCTCTTTTACCTGTAAAATAAAATACAAGACCCCCCTACATTACAACCCACCACCCACACACCCCTACTCTAAAACCCACCTGATCCCCCCTTAAAAAAACCTAACACTACCCCATTGAAGATCACCCTACCTGGAGCCGTGTTCACCCAGCCGGGCAGCGATGGGCCAGAAGTGGACATCCGGAGCGGCAGAAGTCTTCATCCGATCGGGGCAGAACAGGTCCTCCATCCAGCAGAAGTCTTCATCCATGCGGCATCTTCTATCTTCATCCATCCGACGCGGAGCTGGTCCATCTTCAAGACATCCGACGCGGAGCATCCTCTTCTTCTAATGATGAATCAAGTTTCCTTTAAATTACGTCATCCAAGATGGCGTCCCTCGAATTTCCGATTGGCTGATAGGATTCTATCAGCCAATCGGAAATTAAGGTAGGAAAAATCCGATTGGCTGATGTTCAATCCAATTGGCTGATTGGATCAGCCAATGGAATGCAAGGTCAATTCTATTGGCTGATCCATTCAATTCTATTGGCTTTTTTAATTTTATTAGGGGTCTTAGATTAGGTGTAATTAGATTAAAATTCTTGTAATATTTTTTTATTTTTTGTAATTTAGTGTTTGTTTGTTTTTGTAATATAGTTTAGTTAATTTAATTGTATTTTAGTTTAGATCATTGTAGCTAATTTATTTAATTATTTTATTGATAGTGTAGTGTTAGGTGTATTTGTAACTTAGGTTAGGATTTATTTTACAGGTAATTTTGTAATTATTTTAACTAGGTACCTATTAAATAGTTATTAACTATTTAATAGCTATTGTACCTAGTTAAAATAAATACAAAGTTGCCTGTAAAATAAATATAAATCCTAAAATAGCTACAATGTAACTATTAGTCATATTGTAGCTATCTTATGGTTTATTTTATAGGTAAGTATTTATTTCTCTTGTAAGGTGTATCCAGTCCACGGATCATCCATTACTTGTGGGATATTCTCATTCCCAACAGGAAGTTGCAAGAGGACACCCACAGCAGAGCTGTAATATAGCTCCTCCCCTAACTGTCATAGCCAGTCATTCTCTTGCAACTCTCAACAAGCTAGGATGTTGTAGGAGAGAGTGGTTAAATATAGTTAGTTTATTTTCTTCAATCAAAAGTTTGTTATTTTTAAATAGTACTGGAGTTGTGCTATTTTATCTCAGGCAGTAAATAGAAGAAGAATCTGCCTGAGGTTTCTATGATCTTAGCAGGTTGTAACTAAGATCCATTGCTATTCTCACATATGTCTGAGGGGATTACACAGATGAGGTAACTTCAGCGAGAGAATGGCGTGCAGTTTATTCTGCTATCAGGTATGTGCAGTTATAATTTTTTCTAGAGATGGAAAACACTAGAAAATGCTGCTGATACCGGATTAATGTAAGTTAAGCCTGAATACAGTGATTTAATAATGACTGGTATCATGCTTACTCCCAGGGGTAATACCCTTATGATATTGCAATATAAACGTTTGCTGGCATGTTTAATCGTTTTTATATATGCATTGGTGATAAAACTTTATTGGGGCCTAGTTTTTTTCCACATGGCTGGCTTAAATTTTGACTAGAAACAGTTTTACTGAGGCTTTCTACTGTTATAGTATAAAAGTTACAGTTGGTGCAGTTAAAAATACAAACTGTGACATCCAGCTTCCCTCAGGAGTCCCCTGTATGCTATAGGACATCTCTAAAGGGCTCAAAGGCTTTCCAAAGTCGTTTATTGGGGAAGGTAGGACCACAGCTTGCTGTGGCAGTTGGTTGTGACTGTTAAAAAAAAAAGTCTATTTCGTTTTTTTGATCCGTTTTTTGAACTAAGGGGTTAATCATCCATTTGCAAGTGGATGCAATGCTCTGCTAGCCTATTACATACACTGTAAAAATTTTGTTTGATTTACTGCATTTTTTCACTGTTTTTCAAATTCTGACAAAATTTGTTTCTCTTAAAGGCACAGTACCGTTTTTTATATTTGCTTGTTAACTTGATTTAAAGTGTTTTCCAAGCTTGCTAGTCTCATTGCTAGTCTGTATAAACATGTCTGACATAGAAGAAACTCCTTGTTCATTATGTTTAAAAGCCATGGTGGAACCCCCTCTTAGAATGTGTACCAAATGTACCGATTTCATTTTATGCAATAAAGATCATATTCTGTTTTTAAAAAAAATTATCACCAGAGGAATCTGACGAGGGGAAAGTTATGCCGACTAACTCTCCCCACGTGTCAGACCCTTTGACTCCCGCCCAAGGGACTCATGCTCAAATGGCTCCAAGTACATCTAGGGCGCCCATAGCGTTTACTTTACAAGACATGGCGGCAGTCATGGATAATACACTGTCAGCGGTATTAGCCAGACGACCTGAACTTAGAGGTTTGCAAGATAGCTCTGGGGTGAGACAAAATGCAGAGCATATTGACGCTTTAAGAATCATGTCTGATACTGCCTCACAATATGCAGAAGCTGAGGAAGGAGAGCTTCAGTCAGTGGGTGATGTTAATGACTCAGGAAAGATACCTGATTCTAATATTTCTACATTTAAATTTAAGCTTGAACACCTCCGCGTGTTACTTAGGGAGGTTTTAGTTGCTCTGAATGACTATGATACCATTGCAGTGCCAGAGAAATTTTGTAGACTGGATAAATGCTTTGCAGTGCCGGTGTGTACTGATGTTTTTCCAATACCTAAAAGGTTTACAGAAATTATTAATAAGGAATGGGATAGACCAGGTGTGCCGTTCTCTTCCCCTCCTATTTTTAGAAAAATGTTTTCCAATAGACGCCACCACACGGGACTTATGGCAGACAGTCCCTAAGGTGGAGGGAGCAGTTTCTACTCTAGCAAAGCGTACTACTATCCCTGTCGAGGACAGTTGTGCTTTTTTAGAGCCAATGGATAAAAAATTAGAAGGTTACCTTAAGAAAATATTTATTCAACAAGGTTTTATCCTACAGCCCATTGCATGCATTGCCCCTGTCACTGCTGCTGTGGCGTACTGGTTTGAGTCTCTGGAAGAGGCTTTACAGGTAGAGACTCCATTGGATGACATACTTGGCAAACTTAGAGCACTTAAGCTAGCCAATTATTTTATTTCTGATGCCATTGTTCATTTGAATAAACTAACGGCTAAGAATTCTGGTTTTGCTATACAGGCGCGCAGAGCGCTATGGCTTAAATCATGGTCAGCTGACGTGACTTTAAAATCTAAGCTACTTAACATTCCCTTCAAGGGGCAGACAGGTCCAAATCTAGGGCCAAACAGTCTAATTTTCGTGCCTTTCAAAACTTCAAGGCAGGTGCGGCATCAACTTCCTCTAATAATAAACAAGAGGGAACTTTTGCTCAATCAAAGACGGTCTGGAGACCAAACCAGACCTGGAAAAAAGGCAAGCAGGTCAAAAAGCCTGCTGCTGCCTCTAAGACAGCATGAAGGAACGACCCCCTATCCGGTCACGGATCTAGTAGGGGGCAGACTTTCACTCTTCGCCCAGGTGTGGGCAAGAGATGTTCAGGATCCCTGGGCGTTGGAAATTATATCCCAGGGATATCTTCTGGACTTCAAAGCTTCCCCCCCAAAAGGGAGATTTCACCTTTCACAATTATCTGCAAACCAGATAAAGAGTGATGCATTCTTACACTGTGTACGAGACCTCCTAGTTATGGGAGTGATCCATCCAGTTCCAAAGGAGAAACAGGAACAGGGTTTTTACTCAAATCTGTTTGTGGTTCCCAAAAAAGAGGGAACCTTCAGACCGATTTTGGATCTAAAGATCTTAAACAAATTCCGTCGTTCAAGATGGAAACTATTTGTACCATCCTACCACTGATCCAGGAGGGTCAATATATGACTACAGTGGATCTAAAGGATGCTTATCTTCACATTCCGATACACAAAGATCATCATCGGTTTCTCAGGTTTGCCTTTCAAGACAGGCATTACCAGTTGTAGCTCTTCCCTTTGGATTAGCTACAGCCCCAAGAATCTTTACAAAGGTTCTAGGGTCGCTTTTGGTGGTCCTAAGGCCGCGGGGCATAGCAGTAGCCCCTTATTTAGACGACATCCTGATACAGGCGTCAAACTTCCAAATTGCCAAGTCTCATACGGACGTAGTACTGGCATTTCTGAGGTCGCATGGGTGGAAAGTGAATGAGGAAAAGTGTTCTCTATCCACACTCACAAGAGTTTCCTTTCTAGGGACTCTGATAGATTCTGTAGAAATGAAAATTTACCTTGACGGAGTCCAGGTTATCAAAGCTTCTAAATTCCTGTCGGGTTCTTCATTCCATTCCGCGCCCTTTGGTGGCTCAGTGTATGGAAGTAATCGGCTTAATGGTAGCGGCAATGGACATAGTGCCGTTTGCATGCTTACATCTCAGACCGCTGCAACTATGCAGGCTCAGTCAGTGGAGCGGGGATTACACAGATTTGGCCCCTCAACTGAATCTGGACCAAGAGACCAGGGATCCTCTTCCCTGGTGGCTATCTCGGGTCCATCTGTCCAAAGGTATGACCTTCGCAGGCCAGATTGGACTATTGTAACAACAAATGCCAGCCTTCTAGGTTGGGGTGCAGTCTGGAACTCCCTGAAGGCTCAGGGATCGTGGACTCAGGAGGAGTCTCTCCTTCCAATAAATATTCTGGAACTAAGAGCGATATTCAAGGCTCTTCAGGTTTGGCCTCAGTTAGCAACTCTGAGGTACATCAGATTTCAGTCGGTCAACATCACGACTGTAGCTTACATCAACCATCGAGGGGGAACAAGAAGTTCCCTAGAGATGTTAGAAGTTTCAAAAATAATTCACTGGGCAGAGATTCACTCTTGCCACCTATCAGCTATCCATATCCCAGGTGTAGAGCACTGGGAGGCGGATTTTCTAAGTCGTCAGACTTTTCATCCGGGAGAGTGGGAACTCCATCCGGAGGTATTTGCACAACTGATTCTCCGTTGGGGCAAACCAGAACTGGATCTCATGGCTTCTCGCCAGAACGCCAAGCTTCCATGTTACGGATCCAGGTCCAGGGATCCCAAGGCGACACTGATAGATACTCTAGCAGCGCCCTGGTCTTTCAACCTGGCTTATGTGTTTCCACCGTTTCCTCTGCTCCCTCGACTGATTGCCAAGATCAAGCAGGAGAGAGCATCAGTGATTCTGATAGCACCTGCGTGGCCACGCAGGACCTGGTATGCAGATCTAGTGGACATGTCATCCTTTCCACCACGGTCTCTGCCTCTGAGACAGGACCTTCTACTTCAGGTTCCTTTCAACCATCCAAATCTAATTTCTCTGAGGCTGACTGACTGGAGATTGAATGCTTGATTTTATCAAAGCGTGGCTTCTCCGAGTCAGTTATTGATACCTTAATACAGGCACGAAAGCCTGTCACCAGGAAAATTTACCATAAGGTATGGCGTAGATATCTTTATTGCTGTGAATCCAAGGGTTACTCATGGAGTAAGGTCAGGATTCCTAGGATTTTATCTTGTCTCCAAGAAGGTTTGGAAAAAGGATTGTCAGCTAGTTTCTTAAAGGGACAGATTTTTGCTCTGTCTATTCTTTTGCACTAGCGTCTGGCAGATGTTCTAGACGTTCAGGCATTTTGTCAGGCTTTAGTTTGAATCAAGCCTGTGTTTAAACCTGTTGCTCCACCATGGAGCTTAAACTTGGTTCTTAAGGTTCTTCAAGGAGTTCCGTTTGAACCTCTTTATTCCATAGATATCAAACTTTTATCTTGGAAAGTTCTTTTTTTTTGGTAGCTATTTCCTCGGCTTTTAGAGTCTCTGAGCTATCTGCCTTACAATGTGTTTCTCCTTATCTGATTTTTCAAATGGATAAGGTAGTCCTGCGTACCAAACCTGGGTTCTTACCTAAGGTGGTATCTAACAAGAATATCAATCAAGAGATTGTGGTTCCATCCTTGTGTTACACAATCTGGACGTGGTCTGTGCTTTAAAGTTTTACTTACAAGCTACTAAAGATTTTTGTCAAACATCTGCTTTGTTTGTTGTCTACTCTGGACAGAGGAGAGGTCAAAAGGCTTTGGCAACCTCTTTTTCTTTTTGGCTAAGAAGCTTAATCCGCTTAGCCTATGAGACTGCTGGACAGCAGCCTCCTGAAAGGATTACAGCTCATTCCACTAGAGCTGTGGCTTCCACTTGGGCCTTTAAAAATGAGGCTTCTGTTGAACAGATTTGCAAGGCGGCGACTTGGTCTTCGCTTCATACTTTTTCAAAATTTTACAAATTTGATACTTTTGCTTCTTCGGAGGCTATATTTGGGAGAAAGGTTTTACAGGCAGTGGTTCCTTCCATTTAAGTTCCTGCCTTGTCCCTCCCTTCATCCGTGTACTTTAGCTTTGGTATTGGTATCCCACAAGTAATGGATGATCCGTGGACTGGATACACCTTACAAGAGAAAACACAATTTATGCTTACCTGATAAATTTATTTCTCTTGTGGTGTATCCAGTCCACGGCCCGCCCTGTCATTTTAAGGCAGGTAATTTTTAAATTTAATCTACAGTAACCACTACACCCTATGGTTCCTCCTTTCTCGGCTTGTTTTCGGTCGAATGACTGGCTATGACAGTTAGGGGAGGAGCTATATTACAGCTCTGCTGTGGGTGTCCTCTTGCAACTTCCTGTTGGGAATGAGAATATCCCACAAGTAATGGATGATCCGTGGACTGGATACACCACAAGAGAAATAAATTTATCAGGTAAGCATAAATTGTGTTTTTTAAATAGGAATAATTTATTTAATTATAGTAAATTTATTTTGTTTTATTTAAATTATATTTAATTTAGGGGGGTGTTAGGGTTAGACTTAGGTTTAGGGGTTAATAACTTTATTATAGTAACGGCGACGTTGGGGGCGGCAGATTAGGGGTTAATAATTTTAGGTAGGTGGTGGCGATGTTGGGGGGGCAGATTAGGGGTTAATACAATTTATTATAGTGTTTGCAAGGCGGGATTGCAGCGGGTTAGGGGTTAATACATTTATTATAGTGGCGGCGATGTCCGGTCGGCACATTAGGGGTTAATAAGTGTAGGTAGGTGGCAGCGACGTTTGGGGCGGCAGATTAGGGGTTAATAAATATAATATAGGTGTCGGCAATGTTGGGGGCAGCAGATTAGGGGTTCATAGGGATAATGTAGGTGGCGGCGGTGTCCGGAGCGGCAGATTAGGGGTTAATAGTATAATGCAGGTGTCAGCGATAGCGGGGGCGGCAGATTAGGGGTTAATAAGTGTAAGGTTAGGGGTATTTAGACTCTGTGTTCATGTTAGGGCGTTGTCATGTTTGAGGGATCTTTTAGTGAATTTACCTATGCCTATTGAGTGAGAGGTTCTGTTCAGTAATGTGCGTGGTAAAAATAAATTGTGTTTTAAATACTCTGTGCAGTTTGGTTAATAATCAGCTAGATTACGAGATTTGCGTTATGAGTGAAAAAGCTTCATAACACTGCTTTTTCACTACAGCTGTCCCGCACACTTTTTTGGCCGTCACGCAACGTAACTACCGCACCTTTCAAAAAGTCCTTTTTCAATGGGACTTCCAAAGTGCCGGTATTACGAGTTTGCCTGTCCAGCCAAAAAGTGAGCAATATAGCCTATAACTACAAGATCCGTACCGTTACCTGAAAGTCAGTAGTTATGAGTTTTACGTTTCAAAGCTGTACCATAAAACTCATAACTAAAGTGTTACAAAGTACACTAACACCCATAAACTACCTATTAACCCCTAAACCAAGGCCCTCCCGAATCGCAAACACTAAAATAAAATTATTAACCACTAATCTGCAGCTCCGGATATCACTGCCACTATAATAAACATATTAACCCCTAAACCGATGTACGCCCGCATCACAAACACTAGTTAAAAATTAATAACCCCTAATCTGCTGCCCCCAAAATCTCCGCCACCTAACTACACTTATTAACCCCTAATCTGCTGCCCTCAATGTCGCCGCAACTATACTAAAGTTATTAACCCCTAAACCTAACCCTAAGTCTAACCTTAACACACACTAACTTTAACATAATTAAATAATTCCAAATAAAAATTACAATTAATACCTAAATTATTCCTATTTAAAACTAAATAAATACTTACCTGTAAAATAAAACCTAAGCTAGCTACAATATAACTAATAGTTATATTGTATCTAGCTTATGTTTTATTTCACATGTAAGTTTGTATTTATTTTTACTAGGTAGATTAGTTATTAAATAGTTATTAACTATTTACTAACTACCTAGTTAAAATAAATGCAAATGTAGCCATAAAATAAAACCTAACCTGTCTTACATTACATTAATCAAATACAATTAACTGAATTACAAAAAAAATAAACACTAAATTACACAAAATAATTAAGAAATTATCAAATATTTAAACTAATTACACCTAATCTAATAGCCCTATCAAAATAAAAAAGCCCCCCCAAAATAATAAAACCCCTAGCCTACACTAAACTGCCAATAGCCCTTAAAAGGGCCTTTTGCGGGGCATTGTCCCAAAGAAATCAGCTCTTTTACCTGTAAAAAAAAATACAAACAACCCCCCAACAGTAAAACCCACCACCCACACAACTAACCCCCCAAATAATATCCTATCTAAATAAACCTAAGCTCCCCATTGCCCTGAAAAGGGCATTTGGATTGGAATTGCCCTTAAAAGGGCATTTAGCTCTTTTACATTGCCCAAACCCTAATCTAAAAATAAAACCTACACAATAAACCCTTAATAAAACCTAACACTAACCCCCGAAGATCCACTTACAGTTTTTGAAGACCGGACATCCATCCTCATCCAGCTAGGAGAAGTCTTAATCCAAGCGGCAAGAAGTCCTCAACGAAGCCGGGAGAAGTCTTCATCCAAGCAGCAAGAAGTCGTCCTCCAGGCGGGCAGAAGTCTTCATCCAGACGGCATCTTCTATCTTCATCCTTCCGACGTGGAGCAGCTCCATCTTCAAGACATCCGGGGCGGAGCATCGGAAGGCTGAAGATAGAAGATGCCGTCTGGATGAAGACTTCTGCCCACCTGGAGGATGACTTCTTGCCACTCAGATAAAGATTTCTTCCGGCTTCGTTGAGGACTTCTTGCCGCTTGGATGAAGACTTCTCCGGCTGGATGAGGATGGATGTCCAGTCTTCAAAAACTGTATGTCGATCTTCGGGGGTTAGTGTTAGGTTTTATTAAGGGTTTATTGGGTGGGTTTTATTTTTAGCTTAGGGTTTGGGCAATGTAATAAGGCTAAATGCCCTTTTAAGGGCAATGCCCATACAAATGCCCTTTTCAGGGCAATGGGGAGCTTAGGTTTATTTAGATAGGATAGGGCAAAAGGCCCTTTTAAGGGCTATTGGCAGTTTAGTTTAGACTAGGGATTTTTATTTTGGGGGGACTTTTTTTATTTTGATAGGGCTATTAGATTAGGAGTAAATCATTTTTATTTTTGATAATTTCTTTTTTTTATTTTGTGTAATTTAGTGTTTATTATTTTTTGTAATTTAGATAAATGTATTTTTTTAATTTAATTTTATTGTAATGTTAGGTGTTAGTGTGAGGCAGGCTAGGTTTTATTTTACAGGTAAAATTGTATTTATTTTAACTAGGTAATTAGTAAATAGTTAATAACTATTTACTAACTAGTCTACCTAGTTAAAATAAATACAAACTTAGCTGGGAAATAAAAATACAACCTAAGCTAGATACAATATAACTATTAGTTATATTGTAGTTAGCTTAGGGTTTATTTTACAGGTAAGTATTTAGTTTTAAATAGGAATTATTATTATTATTATGACTTAGGTTAGATTTAGGGTTATATTTAGGGGTTAATATATTTATTTAGTGTTAGTGATGTGGGAGGCCAGAGGTTTAGGGGTTAATAACTATAGTATAGTGGCGGTGGCGACATTGGGGGAGGCAGATTGGGGTTATTAAATTTATGTAGGTGACGGAGACATTGGGGTGGCAAATTCGGGGTTAATATCTGTAATGTATGTGGCGGCGATGTTAGGGGCAGCAGATTAGGGGTTAATAACTGTAATGTAGGTGGCGGCGATGTTAGGGGCAGCAGATTAGGGGTTAATAACATTATGTAGTTGGCGGTGATGTTAGGGGCAGCAGATTAGGGGTGTTTAGACTCTGGGTTTATGTTAGGATGTTAGGTTTAAACATAAATTTTCTTTCCCTATAGACTTTAATAGGGCTGCAATACAGAGCTTTACGCTCCGTTATTGCAGGTGTTAGGCTATTTCTATGGGAAAATCATGCACGAGCACGTCAAAGCAGCTCAAAACAGTACTGGTATTTGTGTGCGGCATGGAGCTCAACGCAGCCATATCGCCCGCAAATGCTGGGTTTTTGCAAACCTGTGATAGCAGCACTATTAAAGGTGAGCGGTGACAATAACTTGCAAGTTAGTAGCGAGCCACTCATAACGCAAAACTCGTAATCTTGCCGAAAGTTCATATTAATCAAAATATGACTAATGTCATTATTACATGGTTGCCTAAAGTGGAATACTGTGTTTTAGTTGAGTCTTGGGGGAAATTTCATAATAATTAAAATTTAAGGTGATGTCTGTGTCCCTTCAACCCTGTTACAGTCCTCAACCCTATTACACTATTCTCAGCCCCATCACATTAATAATTATTTTGGGGGGAAAATAGGGAAGGGAATTAGAAATGAAAGCATGTCTTGCTGAATACATCTGACATGTTAAGGGCTAGCACAATAAAGTTGTGATTTTAGTTAAACATCTAAATTGATTAAATGTTTTCAAAAATAAGGAGACCACAGGCACATAATTTGTTTATTTGAACTTTCATACATAAAAATGTGGATTATCATAAATGTTACATATGTAAGTATAAATTTGTTATGAGGGATACATGAGCAGTAGGTAGATGTTTGTTTTATAATAAGTTTTGTGTAAAATTATTTTTAAACCATTACAATTTTGTCCGTTACTAGGTTAAGAATAAAAGTTGTCCAGATCTGAAAAAAATGGAAAATAATAAAATAGCTGTATTGCCTGAGGTGCAAAAATTTGATTTGTTAAAAGTTTGATGTGTGCCTAATTATGTGGGATAGTTAGATATTTAATCAAATTAAGTTAAAAAAAAGAATTCCAAGTGAAAATATTACTGAATCCTAGGAATGACCCATATCATGTAAAGTTATACAGTTATGTATGCAGGATTATTGGCTGAGAATTTGAATAAGAAGGATCTTCTTGAAATATTTGGATTAATACCTAATAATTACAGTGCCTACCTATATATTAAGGCAGTGCTGTTAATACTTTCAGTCCCCTATATCATCAGTCTCCCATCAGTCTTGCAATAGTTGTCTTTGTGGTTTAATTTATTATTATTAAGTGAAATACATTCATAATTGTTTTTTTAAACAGACTAAAACATGTATTTTGTCTCACTTCTCCCAGAACCCTATCGTTACTGATGGGTAAATGATAAGTTTAAATATATATAGATGTCTGAGGTGGTAGATTCTTCCCCTTACTTACCCCTCCACTTGTTGCTTGAGTCTGTTAAAGGGACAGTCTACTCCAGAAGTTTTATTGTTTAAAAAGATAGATAATCCCTTTATTATTCATTCCCCAGTTTTGCATAACCAACATGTTTATATTAATATACCTTTTACCTCTGTGATTACCTCACCTGAAACAGAAATTATGAAGCAGCGGTCTACAGACCGCTGCTCAGTAACTTGTCCGCCTGCTCTGAGGCAGCGGACAGAAATCAACCCGATTGAATACGATCTGGTTGATTGACACCCCCTGCTAGTGGCCAATTGGCCGCCAATCTGCAGGAGGTGGTATTGCACAAGCAGTTCACAAGAACTGCTGATGCAGTGATAAATGCTGACAGCATATGCTGTCGGCATTTATCGATGTGCAGCAAATATGATACGCTACATAGTATCATGTCCGCTCGCACTTTGATAAATATACCCCCTTGTATCTAAACCTCTGCAGACTGCCCCCTTATTTCAGTTCTTTTGACAGACTTGTATTTTAGCAATCAGTGCTGACTTCTAGGTAACTCCACGGGCGTGAGCACAATGTTATCTACATGGCACACATGAACTAACACCATCTAGCTGTGGAAAAAACTGTCAAATGCATTCAGATAAGAGGCTGCCTGCAAGGGATTAGAAATTAGCAAATGAGCCTACCTAGGTTTAGCTTTTAACTAAGAATACTAAGGCCTAGATTTAGAGTTTGTCGTTAGCCGTGAAAACCAGCGTTAGAGGCTCCTAACGCTGGTTTTAGGCTACCGCCGGTATTTGGAGTCACTCAAAATAGGGTCTAACGCTCACTTTCCAGCCGCGACTTTTCCATACCGCAGATCCCCTTACGTCAATTGCGTATCCTATCTTTTCAATGGGATTTCTCTAACTCCGGTATTTAGAGTCGTTTCTGAAGTGAGCGTTAGACATCTAACGACAAAACTCCAGCCGCAGGAAAAAAGTCAGTAGTTAAGAGCTTTCTGGGCTAACGCCGGTTTATAAAGCTCTTAACTACTGTGCTCTAAAGTACACTAACACCCATAAACTACCTATGTACCCCTAAACCGAGGTCCCCCCACATCGCCGACACTCGAAAAAAAATGTTTAACCCCTAATCTGCCGACCGCCACCTACGTTATCCTTATGTACCCCTAATCTGCTGCCCCTAAGACCGCCGACCCCTGTATTATATTTATTAACCCCTAATCTGCCCCCCTCAACGTCGCCTCCACCTGCCTACACTTATTAACCCCTAATCTGCCGACCGCAAAGCGCCGCCACCTACGTTATCCTTACGTACCCCTAATCTGCTGCCCCTAACACCGCCAACCCCTATATTATATTTATTAACCCCTAATCTGCCCCCCACAACGTCGCCTCCACCTGCCTACACTTCTTAACCCCTAATCTGCCGACCGGACCTGAACGCTACTATAATAAAGTTATTAACCCCTAATCCGCCTCACTAACCCTATCATAAATAGTATTAACCCCTAATCTGCCCTCCCTAACATCGCCGACACCTAACTTCAATTATTAACCCCTAATCTGCCGACCGAATCTCGCCGCTATTCTAATAAATGTATTAAGCCCTAAAGCTAAGTCTAACCCTAATACTAACACACCCCTAAGTTAAATATAATTTAAATCTAACGAAATTAATTATCTCTTATTAAATAAATTATTCCTATTTAAAGCTAAATACTTACCTGTAAAATAAATCCTAATATAGCTACAATATATATTATAATTATATTATAGCTATTTTAGGATTAATATTTATTTTACAGGCAACTTTGTATTTATTTTAACCAGGTACAATAGCTATTAAATAGTTAAGAACTATTTAATAGCTAAAATAGTTAAAATAATTACAAATTTACCTGTAAAATAAATCCTAACCTAAGTTACAAATAAACCTAACACTACACTATCAATAAATAAATTAAATAAACTACCTACAATTACCTACAATTAACCTAACACTACACTATCAATAAATTAATTAAATACAATTGCTACAAAGAAATACAATTAAATAAACTAGCTAAAGTACAAAAAATAAAAAAGAACTAAGTTACAAAAAATAAAAAAATATTTACAAACATTAGAAATATATTACAACAATTTTAAACTAATTACACCTACTCTAAGCCCCCTAATAAAATAACAAAGCCCCCCAAAATAAAAAAATGCCCTACCCTATTCTAAATTACTAAAGTTCAAAGCTCTTTTACCTTACCAGCCCTGAACAGGGCCCTTTGCGGGGCATGCCCCAAGAAATTCAGCTCTTTTGCCTGTAAAAAAAACATACAATACCCCCCCAACATTACAACCCACCACCCACATACCCCTAATCTAACCCAAACCCCCCTTAAATAAACCTAACACTAAGCCCCTGAAGATCATCCTACCTTGTCTTCACCATACCAGGTTCACCGATGGGTCCAGAAGAGCGCCTCCGATGTCCTGATCCAAGCCCAAGCGGGGGGCTGAAGAGGTCCATGATCCGTCTTCCATGATCGGAACAGCCAATAGAATGCGAGCTCAATCTGATTGGCTGATCGGATCAGCCAATCGGATTGAACTTGATTCTGATTGGCTGTTTCCATCAGCCAATCAGAATATTCCTACTTTAATTCCGATTGGCTGATAGAATCCTATCAGCCAATCGGAATTCGAGAGACGCCATCTTGGATGACGTCATTTAAAGGAACCGCCATTCGTCGTTCAGTCGTCGGCCAGGATGGATGTTCCGCGGTGGAGGTCTTCAGGATGCTGCCGCTTCGCTCCGGATGGATGCCGCTTGGATGAAGACTTCAATCGGATGGAAGACCTCTTCTGGCCCACTTGGATGAAGACTTCAGCCGGATCATGGACCTCTTCAGCCCCCCGCTTGGGCTTGGATCAGGACATCGGAGGAGCTCTTCTGGACCGATCGGTGAACCTGGTATGGTGAAGACAAGGTAGGATGATCTTCAGGGGCTTAGTGTTAGGTTTATTTAAGGGGGGTTTGGGTTAGATTAGGGGTATGTGGGTGGTGGGTTGTAATGTTGGGGGGGGTATTGTATGTTTTTTTTACAGGCAAAAGAGCTGAATTTCTTGGGGCATGCCCCGCAAAGGGCCCTGTTCAGGGCTGGTAAGGTAAAAGAGCTTTGAACTTTAGTAATTTAGAATAGGGTAGGGCATTTTTTTATTTTGGGGGGCTTTGTTATTTTATTAGGGGGCTTAGAGTAGGTGTAATTAGTTTAAAATTGTTGTAATATATTTCTATTTGTAAATATTTTTTTATTTTTTGTAACTTAGTTCTTTTTTATTTTTTGTACTTTAGCTAGTTTATTTAATTGTATTTCTTTGTAGCAATTGTATTTAATTAATTTATTGATAGTGTAGTGTTAGGTTAATTGTAGGTAATTGTAGGTACTTTATTTAATTAATTTATTGATAGTCTAGTGTTAGGTTTATTTGTAACTTAGGTTAGGATTTCTTTTACAGGTAAATTTGTAATTATTTTAACTATTTTAGCTATTAAATAGTTCTTAACTATTTAATAGCTATTGTACCTGGTTAAAATAAATACAAAGTTACCTGTAAAATAAATATAAATCCTAAAATAGCTATAATATAATTATAATTTATATTGTAGCTATATTAGGATTTATTTTACAGGTAAGTATTTAGCTTTAAATAGGAATAATTTATTTAATAAGAGATAATTAATTTTGTTAGATTTAAATTATATTTAACTTAGGGGGGTGTTAGTATTAGGGTTAGACTTAGCTTTAGGGGTTAATACATTTATTAGAATAGCGGTGAGCTCCAGTCGGCAGATTAGGGGTTAATGTTTGAAGTTAGGTGTCGGCGATGTTAGGGAGGGCAGATTAGGGGTTAATACTATTTATGATAGGGTTAGTGAGGCGGATTAGGTGTTAATAACTTTATTATAGTAGCGCTCAGGTCCGGTCGGCAGATTTGGGGTTAATAAGTGTAGGCAGGTGGAGGCGACGTTGTGGGGGGCAGATTAGGGGTTAATAAATATAATATAGGGGTCGGCGGTGTTAGGGGCAGCAGATTAGGGGTACATAGGGATAATGTAAGTAGCGGCGGTTTACGGAGCGGCAGATTAGGGGTTAATAATAATATGCAGGGGTCAGCGATAGCGGGGGCGGCAGATTAGGGGTTTATAAGTGTAAGGTTAGGGGTGTTTAGACTCAGGGTACATGTTAGGGTGTTAGGTGCAGACGTAGGAAGGGTTACCGCATAGCAAACAATGGGGCTGCGTTAGGAGCTGAACGCGGCTTTTTTGCAGGTGTTTGTTTTTTTTTCAGCTCAAACAGCCCCATTGTTTCCTATGGGAGAATCGTGCACGAGCACGTTTTTGAGGCTGGCCGCGTCCGTAAGCAACTCTGGTATCGAGAGTTGAAGCTGCGTTAAAAATGCTCTACGCTCCTTTTTTGGAGCCTAACGCAGCCTTTATGTGGACTCTCGATACCAGAGTTATTTTTATGGTGCGGCCAGAAAAAAGCCGGCGTTAGTTTTTCGGGTCGTTACCGACAAAACTCCAAATCTAGGCCTAAGAGAACAAAGCAAATTTGATTATAAAAGTTATTTGGAAAGTTGTTTAAAATTGCATGCCCTTTCTGAATCAAAGCTTAATTTTGACTAGACTGTCACTTTAAGTTTCTTTCTATTTATTGTATGGTAGACTGAGCTGGAGCTCTCTTTCAGCACAAGTACATGTGCAAAGAAAGCATTGAACCCAGTACAGAATATTCACTACTGTTAGAGTGATGAGGTTCCTGCCTGTGATCTTACAGTTCTCCCAAAATACAGGCCCCACAATTATCCCTGGAACTCCGTCAGTTTGTTTATGGGCTGTGGCTAACTCTCAGATGGTTACCCTTGCCCAGTCTGGTCCAGCATTTCTTGTCAACTGTATTTTACTGTACCATCTGCATATCCAGATTGCCCAGTCTTGCTCTGAAATACACAATGGAAATTAAGTTATGTTTCTCTTGTTTGTGATAATTTCCCTTAATGTATTTCCAATACCAGCAGCATAGTATTCAAGGAACAGTTTACCCAAAAACTTTCTCTGCTTTAACTTGTTCCCAATGATCCATTTTACCTGCTGGAGTGCATTTAATTGTTTACAAATAAGACCTTAACCTTTGTATGGGCATTTTAAATAGCTGGTTTAGCCTGTAGTATCTCTACCTATACTGAAAGTCTATATACCTAGGTATAGGCTGTTGAGGAACTATGTACAAATAGCCAGCAGAAGAAATTATGCTCACAGTGGGAGGAGAAAGAGATAAAGCTCAAAAATTTTAATTTTCAATTGTTCTTTCTAAGTATTGTATAGAAAACGATAAGAAAGGGAAGCACTTGAGTGATAATTAAACGAGATCTGATCACACTGCAAGCTTAGCCTATTTTGATGGACTGAGGTTTCAAAGAGCAAATCCAGCAATTTATTTTGAAAAAAGAAGCATAAATGAGCAATTGCTCATACTTTTTATATGCTGCAGCTGGTATAACAGGTCATGGGGAACACATTCAGGGAAAAACTATTTTACAGTGAACTGCCCTGTTAGGGCTCCTTTTTAGGGCTAGATACACCTTATCACTAGTTAGTATGCTGAACTTCAGATGGTATAGGAAGGTTACGTAGAGGAGGCAATAGGGAACAGCTATTGAAACAAAAAGAGTCCCTTTGGATTCATAAGCTGTACGATATGGTACCCATAGGTCTAAATAGGGAGTTAGATTATACTGTGTTTCTTTAAATATGAAGATAGCTCCATGCAGCTCTAGTCTGATATAGGTATATTTTAACTTGTTTGCACTTTAGAATGATTCATTATAATTATTTTTGTTTTGATATATGTAAATAAATTGTTCTTCAGTTTTGATGCACTAGATTATAATGTCAGTCAGATGGCGCTATATTAATGTGAATTGTATGGTTATATGAAGGGTTAAGTTTTATATCTGGCACCAACCATAAATGGACAGTGCACACCTGTATAGCTTAAGCATGGTTAAGGGAATGGCTACCGAAACGTTGCTTATGTTTGTACTGAGAATAAACTTCTACATTTCTCAATAAGTTTTGGTGCTGTGGATCTTTACATTTGGATACTAGAGAGGATAGCAGTCTCCTCTGCCCCACTGGCATCAAATATTACAGGAATAAGGTGCTGTTTGTGAATTTGTTGGTGCCAGATATATAGTTTACATCACATAAATTGTAAATTGACACAGAAGGTCTTCATACACGCCTCCATATTGCAACATAATCAGTGGAAAGTTACAACGTTTGAGTCATAAGGCTGTTCATGTAAAAGATCTGGAAACTGTAATGCTCTGACCTTGTTATACAGATAAGACAGTATGTAGTGAGACCATGTTTATGCTAGCAGGTTCTTAGCTAAGCTTAGCAACAAGATAAAGATGTTGTTCTCTAATAGCAAATGTCAGGAGACTGCGTTTCACAGCATAACATCAGGTCAGTATTATTTCAAAATGTCTGAATAGATACAAAATAAAGGAGTAGAGACATGTTGGAACTAGGTTGGTTATACATTCTTGCATGTCCCTTTAAAGGGACACTCAAGTCAAAATTAAATTTCCATGATATAGATAGAGTTGCAAGCTTAAACAAAACCAATTTACTTCCATTATCAAAATGTGTTTATCCTTTTCATGCACAATTTCTGAGGCACTAGCTCTTACTGAACAAGTTTGAGAGTTTAGCGTATATACAGTATCCCACAAAAGTGAGTACACCCCTCACATTTTTGTAAATATTTTATTATATCTTTTCATGTGACAACATTGAAGAAATTACACTTTGCTACAATGTAAAGTAGTGAGTGTACAGCCTGTATAACAGTGTAAATTTGTTGTCCCCTCAAAATAACTCAGTACACAGCCATTGATGTCTAAACCGTTGGCAACAAAAGTGAGTACACCCCTAAGTGGAAATGTCCAAATTGGGTCCAATAAGCCATTTTCCCTCCCCGGTGTCATGTGACTCATTAGTGTTACAAGGTTGCAGGTGTGAATGGGAAGCAGGTGTGTTAAGTTTGTTGTTATCGCTCTCACACTCTCTCATACTGGTCACTGGAAGTTCAACATGGCACCTCATGGCAAAGAACTCTCTGAGGATCTGAAAAAAAGAATTGTTGCTCTACATAAAGATGGCCTAGGCTATAAGAAGTTTGCCAAGACCCTGGAACTGAGCTGCAGCAAGGTGGGCAAGACCATACAGCAGTTTCACAGGACAGGTTCCACTCAGAACAGGCCTCGCCATGATAGACCAAAGAAGTTGATTGCACATGCTCAGCGTCATTTCCAGAGGTTGTCTTTGGGAAATAGACGTATAAGCTGCCAGCATTACTGCAGAGGTTGAAAGGTGGGGGGTCAGCCTGTCAGTGCTTAGACCATACGCCGTACACTACATCAAATTGGTCTGCATTGCTGTCGTCCCAGAAGGAAGCCTCTTCTAAAGATGATGCACAAGAAAGCCCGCAAAAAAATTGCTGAAGACAAGCAGACTAAGGACATGGATTACTGGAACCATGTACTGTGGTCCGATGAGACCAAGATAAACAAATCTGGTTCATATGGTGTCAAGCGTGTGTGGCGGCAACTAGATCAGGAGTACAAAGACAAGTGTGTCTTACCTACAGTCAAGCATGGTGGTGGGAGTGTCATAGTCTGAGCCTGCATGAGTGCTGCCGGCACTGGGGAGCTACAGTTTATTGAGGCAACCATGAATGCCAACATGTACTGTGACATACTGAAGCAGAGCATGATCCCCTCCCTTTGGAAACTGGGCCACATGGCAGTATTCCAACATGATAATGACCCCAAACACACCTCCAAGACGACCACTGCCTTACTTAAGAAGCTGAGGGTAAAGATGATGGACTGGCCAAGCATGTCTCCAGACCTAAACCCTATTAAGCATCTGTGGAGCATCCTCAAATGGAAGGTGGGGGAGCGCAAGGTCTCTAACATCCACCAGCTCCGTGATGTCGCCATGGCGGAGTGGAAAAGGACTCCAGTGGAAACCTGTGAAGCTCTGGTGAACTCCATACCCAAGAGGGTTAAGGCAGTGCTGGAAAATAATGGTGGCCACACAAAATATTGACACTTTGAGCCCAATTTGGACATTTCCACTTAGGGGTATACTCACTTTTGTTGCCAAAGGTTTAGATATTAATGGCTGTGTGTTGAGTTATTTTGAGGGGACAGCAAATTTACACTGTTAAACAGGCTGTACACTCACTACTTTACATTGTAGCAAAGTGTAATTTCTTCAGTGTTGTCACATGAAAAGATATAATAAAATATTTACAAAAATGTGAGGGGTGTACTCACTTTTGTGGGATATTGTATATACTTATATGCATTTAGTGATTGGCTAATGGCTGTCACGTGATATAGGGGGCAAGCCAAATCAATTGAACTGAATATTGTCAAATAAAAAATCTACTATTTGTTTGAAATTCAAAGTAAGTGTTATCACATTGTCTTTTTATTATGCAGTTGTTGATTATGCAGTTTTACTGCATTCAATGGTCATTTAATGTATGAACAATTATTTATTTAGATTTATACCTTATCTTCAATAAATAACATGATTTCACCATTGCACACTTTTTTTATTGTTTAAATCTTACATGGTTCAGGTCTGATGACTTCATTTACAATGAAAATGGGACTTTTTACATATATCCTTTGTGCATATATACACATTTTATTTTTCAGTTTGTCACTATGTTATTTTGTGTATTAACAGGTTATCTCTATAGTATATTGCTTTTTTGTTTAGATTTATGTTTGGAATTTAAATAGATAGTTTTTGTTCATTAAACTCACCCATTGTTTTCAAGTTCATGGCTATTCAAATTGACTGAACCTGCAGAAAGAGCAGACCTAATTTCTATAGCTCTCTATATACACAAAGGACAGTACATAGGTGTTCTCACTACTCACTTGTTTTAAAGGTGGTGGTTTCAATGAACAAACCCAGCTACAGTATGTCACCTACAGGAATAGAGTAAAAGGAGCAATTTTCAATAATGCAACTCGTATACAATAAGTACATTGGCCCTTTTGGTGGTTCAGGCTAGTCAGTTGAATTTTTTATGAAAAGAAGATATGTGATCTCCCTTGTATATTTTCAGTAAATTCTATCCCTTTTTCTAAGCATTTATTTATTGGCATGTATAAATCTGTGTTTCTCATATGCAACTACAATTAAAAAGTGGTATGCAAATAGTGCCGCTCTCTAAACTAATAAAAGCATATATATACATATAATCTCCTTACACCAAATGTATTCTCGCTATTGCCCATTTTTGGCTTATTGGATTCAACACCTCTAGGCCCTTGAGAACTCCTCGAAAGGGCATTTTGGACATCTTTAATACTATTTCAAGACTATTTGCTAACAGTCTTATCTTGCACATATCTCAAACACTGAAATGGCCACAGGTGACATTCTAGAGGTTTATTAACATACATTGTAGGAATTTATTTAACCCCTTAATGACCGAGGACGTGCAGGGTACGTCCTCAAAAAAAAGGCAGTTAATGCCTGAGGACGTACCCTGCACGTCCTCGGTGTGGAAAGCAGCTGGAAGCGATCTTGCTCGCTTCCAGCTGCTTTCCGGTTATTGCAGTGATGCCTCGATATGGAGGCATCCTGCAATAACCTTACACGGCCATCCGATGCAGAGAGAGCCACTCTGTGGCCCTCTCTGCACCGGACATCGATGGCCGGTATCTTTGGTGGGTGGGAGCCGACTTGGGAGGCGGGTGGGCGGCCATCGGTGTTCCCTGTGTCGTCAAGGGGGGCGGGATCGGGGGCGGGCCGTTAGGGGGCGCGCACGGGCGCGCGCGCGTGCACGGAGGGTGGCGGGCGGGCGCGTGCACGGGGCGGGAGCGGGTGGGAACCGCTACACTATGGAAAAATTTTTTGGTAACAAATGGCCAAATCTTGTTTGTGCAAAAGCACAAAAAGAGATCATGGAGGGGTGGGGGGTTGGTTTTGTGTGGGGGGAAGCTACACTGCAGAAAAATTTAATAAAAACTAAAAAAAAACCATTTTTTCTGCTAAACTGGGTACTGGCAGACAGCTGCCAGTACCCAAAATGGCGCAGATTAAGTTAGAGTGGGAGGGTTATAGAGCTGTTTGGGGGGGATCAGTGAGGTTGGTGGCTAAGGGGGGGATAGTACACAGCAGCATATGTAAATATGCTTTTAAAAAAAAAAAAAAAAAAAAAACATAGCTTTTATTTTAGTACTGGCAGACTTTCTGCCAGTACTTAAGATGGCGGGGACAATTGTGGAGTGGGGGAGGGAAGAGAGCTGTTTGGGAGGGATCAGGGGGTCTGATGTTTCAGGTGGGAGGCTGAGCTCTACACTAAATGTGATATTAACCCTGCAAGCTCCCTACAAGCTACCTAATTAACCCCTTCACTGCTAGCCATAATACACGTGTGATGCGCAGCGGCATTTAGCGGCCTTCTAAATACCAAAAAGCAACGCCAAAGCCATATATGTCTGCTATTTCTGAACAAAGGGGATCCCAGAGAAGCATTTACAACCATTTGTGCCATAACTGCACAAGCTGTTTGTAAATGATTTCAGTGAGAAACCTAAAATTGTGAAAAATTTAACGTTTTTTTTTAATTTGATCGCATTTGGCGGTGAAATGGTGGCATGAAATATACCAAAATGGGCCTAGATCAATACTTGGGGTTGTCTACTACACTACACTAAAGCTAAAATTACCCCAAAAAGCTCCCTACATGCTCCCTAATTAACCCCTTCACTGCTGGGCATAATACACGTGTGGTGCGCAGTGGCATTTAGTGGCATTCTAATTACCAAAAAGCAACACCAAAGCCATATAAGTCTGCTATTTCTGAACAAAGGGGATCCCAGAGAAGAATTTACAACCATTTATGCCATAATTGCACAAGCTGTTTGTAAATAATTTCAGTGAGAAACCTAAAGTTTGTGAAAAAATTTGTGAAAAAGTGAACAATTTTTTTTGTTTTAACGCATTTGGCGGTGAAATGGTGGCATGAAATATACCAAAATGGGCCTAGATCAATACTTTGGGTTGTCTACTAAAAAAAAATATATACATGTCAATGGATATTCAGAGATTCCTGAAAGATATCAGGGTTCTAATGTAACTAGCGCTAATTTTGAAAAAAAGGGGTTTGGAAATAGCAAAGTGCTACTTGTATTTATGGCCCTATAACTTGCAAAAAAAGTAAAGAACATGTAAACATTGGGTATTTCTAAACTCAGGACAAAATTTAGAAACTATTTAGCATAGGTGTTTTTTGGTGGTTGTAGATATGTAACAGATTTTGGGGGTCAAAGTTAGAAAAAGTGTATTTTTTTTCAATTTTTCCTCATATTTTATAATTTTTTTTATAGTAAATTATAAGATATGATGAAAATAATGGTATCTTTAGAAAGTCCATTTAATGGCGAGAAAAACGGTATATAATATGTGTGGGTACAGTAAATGAGTAAGAGGAAAATTACAGCTAAACACAAACACTGCAAAAATGTAAAAATAGCCTTGGTCCCAAACGGACAGAAAATGGAAAAGTGCTGCGGTCATTAAGGGGTTAAGCTCCCTTCATTTCTACAGGGAACAGGGCACACATTTACATACGTAAAGCTTCATCTCTATATGTTTATGTGTTGACTACATGAAAATATGATCAGCTAAGGCCCAATATTTCTGTGAAAATCTGAACAATAACATATCAAACCCTAGAAAGTTTTGGAAAGTCATAAATAATTTACAAACTCCACCAATCCACTCCCAACCCTCCACTGTCAATGTGGACAACCAAACCCTGCAACTTCCCTTAGAAGTAGCAAATGCTTTTAACAATTATTTTCTCAAATGCTCCACCACCCTGATTGACAAACTAATAAATGACACACATCCTGAAACTACAAATGTGGATCAGGCTCCACTAAATCAGCAAAGACCCAATATACAGAAGTTCAATTTTAGTCCTGTACCCATCAATGTCATTAAGAAACACCTTAATAATCTAAAAATTTAAAACCAGTCTGGACCTGATCAAATCCCAGCAATGCTGTTGAAGCTCAGTACGCCGGCAATTGCTAAACCTGTCACAACCATAATTAATGAATCCTTGGTGTCTGGTTACATACCCAAACTTTGGAAGACTGCAAAAGTAGTGCCTATCCATAAAAGTGGGGAGATAACCTTTGGTTTTTAACTACCGTCCAATATCATGGCTCCCAGTATTGTCAAAAATCTTAGAAAAATGTGTCCATACGTATTACCAACAATCTAACTATCTGACCCCTGTTCAATCAGGTTTTCGCCCGAATCACTCCACTACAACTGCCCTCCTAAAAGTTTGCAACAACATCCAAATTGGCATGGAACAAGGAGACCTAACTGGAGCTATTTTCCTTGATTTTACAAAGGTCTTTGACACAGTAGACCATGACATTCTACTGCTCAAATTAAAAAACTCAGGTATTGTTGATTGTCCACTAATCTGGTTTTGATCATATGTATTGGATTGATCACAATAAGTCTCCATTTTTGACAGCGACTCCCTCCCTCTCCCAGTCACATGTGGTGTTACCCAAGGTTCCATTCTCAGCCCCCTACTATTCACATTATTTATAAGTGATCTGCCTAATGTCTGCAAATCCTCAACTGTACACATGTATGCAGATGACACAGTAATCTATGTAAACAAATCCGATCGGCCGCAGCTTGAAGCAGTGCTCAAAGACCAGTTCACAGAGGTAGAAAAGTGGATCTCAAAAAACAAACTCTTCCTAAACACTGAAAAAATTGTAAAATGATCTTTGGAACGGGACCTAAATTACACAAACTACAAAATTCCCATCTATGCATCAAAACAAAAATCAAAATGCACACTGATCGCAGTCCACTCTTTCAAATACTTTGGTATGTTGTTAGACTCCAATCTATCTTTTGGCCTCCACATAGGAAAACTTGCATCTAAACCTTATCCAAAACTAGGTGCCCTGTACAGAAACAAATCCTGCCTCAGCCCTACAGAAAAGGAAAAGATTGTACAGCAAATGCTGATGCCAATCATGGATTATGGGGATGTAGTATATGCACCTGCACCACAAACTCACCTTAATAAACATAATACATTGTAGAACTCGTTCTGACACTTTGTGCTACAATGTAATTATAGGATCCACCATTGTGACATGCTAAAAGAGCTAAACTGGCTGTCGCTGGAATCCAGACGCACCCTCCATCTTTCCAGCCTTGTGTTTTATTAAATTTTCATGATTCAGATACAGCATGTCATTTTAAACAACTTTCCAATTTACTTCCATTAAAAAAAATGTGCACAGTCTTATATTTACACTTTTTTGAGTCACCAGCTCCTACTGAGCATGTGCAAGAACTCAGACTATACATATATGCATTTGTGATTGGCTGATTGCTATCACATGGTACAGGGGGAGTGGAAATATACATAACTTTGAAATGTGTTAGAAAAGAATCTACTACTCATCTGAAATTCAGAGTAAATGCTATTGTATTGTCTTGTTATCTTGCATTTGTTGATTATGCAAATCTACTGTGTTTACTGGTCCTTTAAGAGCTTTTCTGGGAAGCTCCCACCCTACCTGAGCAGAATGCTCTCCCCGGCTATTCCCACCTCTTATAACCTCTGATCCAGTACCAGCACATTATTTAGCTTGCCTCAATACAAAAAGAAAGTGACTCGATCCTCCTTATCCTACAGAGCACCACAATTATGGAACAACCTCCCGCACACTTTCAAATCTTCCCCAAGCCTAATATCCTTTAAGAGATCCCTCTCTACATAAACATCTACATTCTCAAAACAGAATTCACCAGTCCTGGTTGATTATATATTTTCTACCTGTTCTATGTTAAATGTTGCATATATTGTATATTATTATTGTTTTTCTATTGTATTGTATCAATGCAATGTTTTGTGGACCCAGGATATACTTAAAATCGAGAGAAATCTCAATGTATCCTTCCTGGTAAAATATTTTATAAATAAATAATTGTATAAATAAATAAATTAATTAGGCGAACTGTAGGAAATGTCCGCTCAGAACACCATCATCTATAAATGACGTGATTTTATATTGAATTTTTTATATTTAATTGTAAGTCTCAGTCGCACAAAAGTGTGACTATGAGTTTCTATGTAAGACACATAATATATTTTTCTTTTTTTTTGACAGACCTTCATAAAAACTGTAGCTGCCTTGCTACTTTGTATCTGTACCCGTAAATGAGATCATACCTTTGTAAAAAAAATTCTTAAAGGGGATGCGCCTCCATGCACTATAATACCAAACTCACGAGAGAGTCTTTCAGAGTGCCTGCTCTTAAATTAGTGAACTTGTTAGAAAGCAAAAATAATTTTCAGGAGCAAATCACTAATATATTGTGATAAAGGCCTAAATGTTGTGTATGGCTGCATACAATCATGTCATCACTTGGCAAAGCTAAAGTCTTCATCTACAAAAAGATAGAGATCACCTATTTGTATAGAAACATTGAGCGAAATGTAAAGTACAGAGGAACAAATTAAAACAACCTATATTATTGTAAATGTAAGCAAAATGTATGGTTTATTGAAGTTCACTCCTTATAATAGCCTGAGATTCACTAACCTTATCTTCATTGTTTAAGAGAATCAGCGATTATTGGATTTCAGGCATTTGGCTGGTGACAATGTGCTTTTAATGAAAACATTTTGTGCTATATTATATTGTTTTATATTATATTATTCTACAATTAGATATTATGGGCCCCAAGTATTAACCGGCATGCAGACAAGCTTCTCAACTTGAGAAGTTGCCTGCACGCTTTGCTGCATACAGGCAGCGAATCTGTTTGTCCGTGGACCCATATGTATAGTTACACACTCCGATGAGTGTGTTATACCCACCACTTCTCTCGTGTGGCCAATTGAGTGAGATAAGGATCTGATAATCACTCCGAGTGAGCGAGTTTGGGTGCTTTCTCTTTGCAACCTAAGCGGTGGTGAAAGGGACAAGAAGCAGCGGTCTAATGACTGCTGCTTCTTACATTTGAGGGAAGCAGGCCTACATGTACGAACCTGCCCCACAAGGGGTCCGGATCAGCTTATGATGCTTCATATTTGGAGCCCTAGATTATGGTATATTATATTATATTGCTTTCATATATGTATAATTTAACTAAATGATAAGACACAGGTTTTAGGTGTAATACAAAAGCGAGCCATATTTCTATCTGAGCTTGTCATTTTCAGGATGTTTGCCGGTTTTGTAAGCTTTTAAGGAAAATAAAACGTTTTAGTTAACAGGACCTAAAGGCAATAAACCATTAGCATATAAATTGCAAATGTCTCCTGTAGTTTTCCCCAGATGTTTAATTTGATTTGCCATCTTGTTGAATGGTTCATTTGATTTCTGTGGTAGTTATTTTATTCATTTAATTAAAAATAAGAACTGTATCCTTGCATTTTCCTATCTTTAAAAATAAAACCTTCAATAATTATGGCTGCACATTAATTATGGCTGCACATTTTGGATCAGATTCCATTTTCAAATGTCTCTAAATTTGGATAAGATTAGCAAAGTTTCCTGAAATTTGACATATGGGTTCATGACTGCAACACTAAAGTGAATTTAAAATTAACAGGTCACAAAATTTGTAAGAATTTGTCCATTATCCAAACCTATCCTTATGAAGTCTTTCCTTGGACAATGTTTCCTCTCTAACTACCATTCTATCTCTACTCTATGTTATGTCTTTAGTCTTGTAAACAATGTATATAAAATCCTATCACATATTCCTATATAAAATGCTTTGACTGATCCTATGCAAGCTAGCTTTCATTCCCAACACTGCACAGAAACTGCAATAATCAAGATGACAAATGAAATGAGTCAATTTATAAGGGCATTTTTCCCTGCTAATCCCACTCAATATAGTTGATGATTTTAGCATAATTAAACAAGGTGTTGTAGCTGATTACATGCATCTTAAAAGTACATTTAATTTGAAATACTGTAGAAGAATTAACTCTTCCAATGTCCCTTTATGTGGTGCAGGGATTTACGTTATGGGACAAGATTACATATGCAACATCACCCGCAAAAACCAGCGACACCAGTTTTTATGCGGTTTTGGAATCACATATACATGCCACATATAAATGCACCCGTAAATAACCCGTTGCCCCCAATTTTTACTCCCATAAGCTAACATAAAACCGTGTTGCAAATTGGTATCACATATTCAGCGCCTATTGAACAGCCAATAGGATTTCAGTAGCTCTCATCCTATTGGCTGATTTGAATTCGAAGACTAAAATAAGCCAATAAGAATGCAAGGTACCCCATACTTAAACGCGTACCTTGAAAGAGGATCTCCACGCTCCATAGCTCCGCGGTTGCCGGTCTTCAATTCCGCCGTCGCCTGTCTTCAGTTCCGCAGTCACTGGTCTTCAGTTCCGTGCCGGCTTGTTCCTGGAAAAAGATAGAAGATATCGCCGTTTGGAAGAAGACTTTACCGCCGGACTTCAGGAACCTTTAGTACCTATCTGGGGGTTAGACAGGCTCTTTTTTTTTATTTTTTGGGGGATTTGTTTTGTTTTTCGTTTAGGGATTTAATGGGCCTTTGAAAAAGAGCAGAATGCCCATTTAAGAGCAATGCCCATACAAATGCCCCTTTAGGGGCAATGGGTAGTTTAGGATATTTTAGTGTTAGTTTTTTTTTTATTTTGGGGGTTTTGGTGGGTGGGGGATTTTACTGTTAGATGGGAAACTTGATATTTTTTAAGGTAAAAGAGCTTTTAAATTAGGGCAATGCCCTACAAAAGGCCATTAAGGGTTATGGGTAGTTTAGCATTAGATTAGGGGATGTTTTTATTTGGGTGGGGGTTTTTTATTTTCATAGGGATAAGGTTTAATTTTTTTATTTTTGATCATTTGGTTTATTATTTTATGTAATGTTAGAATTTTAATTTTTTTGTAATCTTAGATTAATTTAATTTTATCTTATTTTTTATAATAAGGTAATGCTAGTTTTTTTATTTTAATTGTTTGTAACTTAGTATTTTTTAATTTAGGTAATTGGGGTTAATTTAGGGGGTGTTAGGTTAGAGGGTTTAGTTATTTAATTAGTTATTTTCATTGTGGGTGTTTGGTGGTTTAGGGGTTAATAGTTTTATTAGGATTATTGGGTTGTGTGGGTTTGGCAGTTTAGGGGTTAATAATTTGATTAGGATTATTTAGTTGTGTGGGTTTGGCGCATTAGGGGTTAATAGATTTATAAGGTTTGTTGCAGTGTGGGTTAATAGCGGATTAGGGGTTAATAGTTTTAATAGGTACTTTGCAATGTGGGTTAATAGCAGATTAGGGGTTAATAGTTTTAATAGGGAATTTGTGATGTGGGTGAATGACGGATTAGGGGTTAATACATTTATTAGGTAGTTTGTGATGTTGGGATTTGCGAATTTAGGAGTTAATACTTTTATTAGGTAGATTGTGATGTAGGCGAATGGCGTATTAGGGGTTAATAGTTTAATTAGGCATATTGCATTGTGGGGGGTTGTCGGTTTAGGGGCTAATACTTTTATTATTAGTTCCGATGTGGGTTTGATGGCAGATATAGGGGTTTGACGTGTTGGGTTTATTTTTGGGAGGCAGGTTAGACTTTTACGGAAGATTTTACTTTTTTTTATTTTTTAAGCGCTGGCAGTTTCTAAAGTGCCGTTAAGGCACTGGCGACTCCAGAAATTTGTATTTACGCACATTTCTGGACATCGCTAGTTTATCCGACTTACGGCACTTTATGAACTGCCGGCAGGGTTTATGTATATCCTGATGTGCGAGGTGAAATTACGGGCAGCGCGGGTTTCAGCAGTTGCGCTGAGGCCTGCGCCGCATATGTTATCTAGACCATGAATTCCACAAACAGACAGGAAGCTAATTGTTTACCTGCAGATGTACTATGTCCCAAGAATTTCAAGGAGTGATAGATATAGATAGATAGATAGATAGATAGATAGATAGATAGATAGATAGATAGAGATATATAGATAGATCATGTAACTAACTTCTGCAGTGCATATTTATACAATCTACAGAATAGGTTCAAGTACACTTGTAAAAAATATTAAACCCGGGGACTTCCGGGCAGCGGCCATGTTCAGTCGAATAGCTGTGTGCTGCTACAGCTTTTCTTTGATAATCTTTAAAACTTACCTTCCAGCAATTCAATCCATGTAACTAACTACAAGCATTGCTTTATACTTTGGAAGCCACAACTTTTTATGCCTACAGGTATTAGAATCGCTGCTGGCATCAGCGCCTGGAGCCGTTATAAGATCTCGGCCCTTTACTATACCCCCCGGCGGGAAGCCCTCGGCCCTGCCGTTAGGATGCACTAAATGTGCTTTACTGAGAACTTATTTTATCTAATCTGCCTGAATACAGATCTATCTAAAAGACCATGAAGTGCGCTGTTGATATTTTAAAGGACCTGAAACATATGTTAATGGAACACCACGCTGCCTTTGAGTCTATTGTGTTTGCAGCATTCAAGCCTAAGGACAATTATGTACCGGTGTCGCATGTAGCCACCCACATTGAGCCTGTTCTACTGGGCATGCCGAATGATAACATACTGGGAGCTCATCGATCCATCCACACACAGAATAGCAGCGTGAGAGGAACGGAAATCAGCGCCATGTTGCCCGCATTAATAAATGGGAAAACAGCTGATGGACAGTTCGTAGCAGCTATGAATACTGCTGCTGTATCAAGGAATACACACAGAGATGTACCGAGCAGCCAGCAAAATTCTTCATCGAGCCACTCAGCTGAATTATGTGCACCCAAAGGATTCCCGATTGCACGCTATTTCCAAGATCACAGGGAGGCATGGCTACGAATGATCTTGCCTTTAAGTTTATCTCTCCCTAAGGTATTGTTGCGATTTCAACGGACAATAAGCATCGCATTGCTTGCTTTGGGGAACTATTTGCCCATATCACCGGCTGGAATAGGATAGACACAGATCACATTTTGTGGGACTTTCAAGCAGTTTGAGTATTTGTTTGTTTTTATCTCTTACTGATTCCCTATCGTGTTAGAGAACTTTGACTCAAGTTTAGTTCATACTGATTAAACATTTATCTGCCTCTTTCGTATTGTTTTAATATTATCCCATGGGGACATGCCTACATCTTGTATATAGCCCAACTTTTTTAATGTCAATGGCAACGAACTTCTGTGAATTTTGTTCTGCTTATGTTCTAGAGTACAGGTCAAATTTTGAGCCCTTCTATTATTCCTAGAGCTCCAGCTTAGCATTGTGCACGGATGCGTGTTTCCTGTGGCCGAGGCAGCACAGTGTCTATTTATTTTGAATAAGGAGCCAGTTGCTGGAGCTGTGAGAAATAGCCTTTATACTTTAATTAGTTTAAAGCGTGCACCTACAAGCTTTACCCCTTCTATAGATAACCCCTAAGGTGCATTACCGTGATACTGCCTGCTACTAACCCTGAGCTGTAGCATAAATGTACTACCTTGTAGAAAGCGATTCAGTCTCCTCTTTGCTGGTGGCAGATGAGTTTCTCATATCCTCAAATTGATATACATACTTAGTTGGGCTCCTTCAATGTTACCTATAACTCTTTTATATGGCTTTTTTAACTCTTGTAGTTAATTTTTCTATTATAAGTGCCCACTCATTTCATATTAAGTGCTAACAGAGCTCTCACTTTTTTTTGTTTGTTTTTTGTAGCTACATTTCAGGTAGAGTTTTATATAATTTCTTTAATTACATGTTGTAAATTATCTCTTTTGTTGACAGTCCTTAAGGTGTATCATCGTGATAATGAATGCAGCTAATCTTGTACTGTAGCATAATTGCAATAACCTGTGGAAAGCTATTTAACCTCTTCCTTGATGGTGGCAGATGAGTTTCTCATAACATAAATGTAATACACATATTTGGTTGGGCTCTTTAAATGCTACCTATGAATCTTTTAGAAACCTTTTGGCTCCTGTAGTTAATTTTCTTGTTATAAGCAATCACCCACTTCATATTAAACATTAACAGGTCTATTCCTTCTCTGTAACCACATTTCAGGCAGAGTTCTATATACAACTTCTCTAATAATACGTTGCAATGTTACCTTGTATAGTTGTTTAATATTATATTATAAAAAGGAGGTTTGTCAGGTGAGATCCATGAGTGATCTCCTATATTTCTTAGAGCCTTCTCTATATTTTGTGTTTTATATGGGGTCCAAAAGTGGCCCCTTGTGTTCAGTGTAAGGCTCAAAAATTGTATGGCATGTATATTGTATGTTATACTCTGATATTGTTTTACAACTTTTATTTATGTTGGTCTTAATAAGCTTGTATGCCTTCTTCCAAGCCTCAATAAAATAAAATAAAATAATAATAAAAAAAAAAATTAAACCCTGCCATTGAAACAGTAAACATACAGCACATGGCTTGCAAAGGCAGCTGTATTAATACTAAGCACCCCTATAGTGGAACTCTTCATTTATCTTTATTTAAAGTTACCTTTATTTAAATATTTATTTAACTGATTGAAAATGTGGTTTCTTAAGTTAACATGGTAATAGATGGGAGTTCATAGTTTAGCTTTGTGATATCTATAAATAATACAGTTGCAAAACATGTCTTTGTATAACTGATGATGACAGACAGACAGATAGGTAGATAGATATAAACTGACTTAAAGGGATACTAAACACTATCGCCTAGATTTAGAGTTCTGCGTTAGCCGTCAAAAGCGTTAAGGGGTCCTAAGGCTGCTTTTTACCGCCCGCTGGTATTTAGAGTCAGTCAGGAAAGGGTCTAACGCTCACTTTCCAGCCGCGACTTTTCCATACCGCAGATCCCCTTACGCCAATTGCGTATCCTATCTTTTCAATGGGATCTTCCTAACGCTCGTATTTAGAGTCTTGGCTGAAGTGAGCGATAGAGCCTCTACCGACAAGACTCCAGCCGCAGAAAAAAGTCAGTAGTTAAGAGCTTTATGGGCTAACGCCGGTTTATAAAGCTCTTAACTACTGTGCTCTAAAGTACACTAACACACATAAACTACCTATGTACCCCTAAACCGAGGCCCCCCCCACATCACCGCCACTCTAATAAAAATGTTTAACCCCTAATCTGCCGACCGCACACCGCCGCCACCTACATTATCCCTATGTACCCCTAATCTGCTGCCCCTAACATCGCCGACACCTACATAATATTTGTTAACCCCTAATCTGCCCCCCCCCATGTCGCCGCTACCTTACCTACACTTATTAACCCCTAATCTGCCGACCGGACCTCGCCGCCACTATAATAAATGTATTAACCCCTAAAGCTAAGTCTAACCCTAACACCCCCCTAAATTAAATATAATTTTTATCTAACGAAATAAATTATTTCTTATTAAAAAAATGAATCCTATTTAAAGCTAAATACTTACCTGTAAAATAAAACCTAATATAGCTACAATATAAATAATAATTAGATTATAGCTATTTTAGGATTTATATTTATTTTACAGGCAACTGTGTATTTATTTTAACTAGGTACAATAGCTATTAAATAGTTATTTACTATTTAATAGCTACCTAGTTAAAATAATTACAAAATTACCTGTAAAATAAATCCTAACCTAAGTTACAATTAAACCTAACACTACACTATCAATAAATTAATTAACTAAACTACCTACAATTACCTACAATTAAATCAACTAAACTAAATTACAAAAAAAAACACACTAAATTACAAAAAAAAAGATTACAAGAATTTTAAACTAATTACACCTACTCTAAGCCCCCTAAAAAAATAACAAAGCCCCCCAAAATAAAAAAATGCCCTACCCTATTCTAAAATAAAAAGTTAACAGCTCTATTACCTTACCAGCCCTTAAAAGGGCTTTTTGTGGGGCATGCCCCAAAGAAATCAGCTCTTTTGCCTGTAAAAAAAAACATACAATACCCCCCCAACATTACAACCTACCACCCACATAGCCCTAATCTAACCCACCCAAACCCCCTTAAAAAACCTAACACTAAGCCCCTGAAGATCTTCCTACCTTGTCTTCACAAAGCCGGGTACCATCTGATCCGTCCAGAAGAGGGTCCGAAGTCTACATCCTATCTGGTCAGAAGAGGTCCTCCAGAGGGTCCGAAGTCTTCATCCTATCCGGCCAGAAGAGGTCCTCCAGAGGGTCCGAAGTTTTCATCCAGGCGGCATCTTCTATCTTCTTCCATCCGGAGCGGAGCGGGTCCATCTTGAAGCAGCCGGCGCGCATCCATCCTCTTCTTCCGCCGTCCTAACATTGAATGAAGGTTCCTTTAAATGACGTTATCCAAGATGGCGTCCCTCGAATTCCGATTGGCTGATAGGATTCTATCAGCCAATCGGAATTAAGGTAGGAAAAATCTGATTGGCTGATTCAATCAGCCAATCAGATTCAAGTTCAATCGGATTGGCTGATCCAATCAGCCAATCAGATTGAGCTCGTATTCTATTGGCTGATCGGAACAGCCAATAGAATGCGAGCTCAATCTGATTGGCATTTTTTTATTTTGGGGGGCTTTGTTATTTTTTTTAGGGGGCTTAGAGTAGGTGTAATTAGTTTAAAATTCTTGTAATCTTTTTTTTTTGTAATTTAGTGTTTGTTTGTTTTTGTAATTTAGTTTAGTTGATTTAATTGTAGGTAATTGTAGTTAATTAATTTATTGATAGTGTAGGTTTAATTGTAACTTAGGTTAGGATTTATTTTACAGGTAATTTTGTAATTATTTTAACTAGGTAGCTATTAAATAGTAAATAACTATTTAATAGCTATTGTACCTAGTTAAAATAAATACAAAGTTGCCTGTAAAATAAATATAAATCCTAAAATAGCTACAATATAATTATTCATTATATTGTAGCTATATTAGGGTTTATTTTACAGGTAAGTATTTAGCTTTAAATAGGATTATTTTTTTTTAATAAGAAATCATTTATTTCGTTAGAATAAAATTATATTTAATTTAGGGGGGTGTTAGGGTTAGGGTGAGACTTAGCTTTAGGTGTTAATACATTTATTAGAGTAGCGGCAAGGTCCGGTCGGCAGATTTGGGGTTAATACTTGAAGTTAGGTGTCGCAGATGTTAGGGAGGGCAGATTAGGGGTTAATACTATTTATTATAGGGTTTGCGAGGCGGGAGTGCTGCGGTTTAGGGGTTAATACATTTATTATAGTGGCGGCAAGGTCCGGTCAGCAGATTAGGGGTTAATAAGTGTAGGTAAGGTAGCAGCCGATTAGGGGTTAATAAATATAATATAGGGGTCGGCGATGTTGTGGGCAGCAGATTAGGGGTTCATAGCTATAATGTAGGTTGCGGCGGTGTCCGGAGCGGCAGATTAGGGATTAATAATAAAATGCGGCGATAGTGGGGGCGGCAGATTAGGGGTTAATAAGTGTAAGGTTAGGGGTCTTTAGACTCGGGGTACATGTTAGAGTGTTAGGTGCAGACTTAGAAACTGTTTCCCCATAGGAAACAATGGGGCTGCGTTAGGAGCTGAACGCTGCTTTTTTGCAGGTGTTAGGTTTTCTTTCAGCCCAAACTGCCCCATTGTTTCCTATGGGGGAATCGTGCATGAGCACGTTTTTCCAGCTAGCCGCTACCATAAGCAATGCTGCTATTGAGAGTTGAAGTGGAGTTAAATATGCCTGTACGCTCCCTTTTTGGAGCCTAACACAGCCCTTCAGAGAACTCTCAATACCAGCGTTATTTAAAAGGTGCGGGGAAAAAAAAACACGCGTAGCTAACGCACCCCTTTGGTCGCAAAACTCTAAATCTAGGCGAATTTTTTTCCTTCATGATTCAGAGCATGCAATTTTAAGCAACTTTCTAATTTACTTCTATTAATTTTTCTTCGTTCTCTTGCTATATTTACTTAAAAAGCAGTAATGTAAAGCTGAGGAGCAAGCCCATTTTAGGTTTAGCACCCTGGATAGCGCTTTCTGATTGGTGGCTACATTTAGCAAACCAATAAGCAAGCGTAATCCAGGTTCTGAACCAAAAAATGATCCAGCTCCTAAACTTTACATTCCTGCTTTTTAAATAGAGATAGCAAGAGAACGAAGAAAAATTGATAATAGGAATACATTATAAAGTTGCTTACATTTGCATGCTCTATCTGAATCATGAAATTGGGTTTAGCATCCCCTTTAATAGAGAATAGATAGTTATGACTTACTACCTTACCACATACTTATGTAATTGTCATAGTATTCTTATTTATTCCAGTTTATTTAAATTTTCCAAATAACTGTAATAGTATAGTTCACAATGTCAGTTTTCTGTTTTGAACATATGCAACAGTATCCAGGCTTGTTGAAACCCCTGTTATGATTTGTATTGATTTGTTTGTGCTTCATCTACAGAAAGCAATTACATTCTGAGAAATGTGTACTAATATATAAATTTCCACAAGCAAACCAGAAATACATAAAACAACATATAGGTTTCTTAGCTGAAATGTATTGACGATTTCCATGTAGAGCTAAGTTGCAAGTGGATTAGTTTCCCCAGCAGAGTTTTGCTTAATTTCTCACATCAGAAAACCTTCATGTCTGACAGGCTTGTTAGCAAATGTAGAGAACATGTCAATTAATCAATGGACAAGAAATGACAAATTATTTACGCAAAGTGCATTTTTGCTATATATTTAAAATTAATATATTCTTAAATAGTTTGTTAAATACATTTTATGATATGTTTTGATATGCAGTATATTTTGCTTACTAGCTAACAGTTGAGTTGTATTGGTAACTCATATTAGGATATGATATAATCTATTTAAATGTTGTAAAAATCTATGATAATGAACTTTGGGGGGAGGGGATATAAGTTTCATGTAAATTACAACAAGGAAAAATAAAATGTGAAAATACTTTAAAACTATTCTTGTTGTTTTTACTACACTCAACATTTTATTGAAAACCTTAAAATTCTGAATTTAAATTTTCAGTGTATCAAAAGAAAACAAATATCAGTTGCACATAGATACATACATAGATAGAGCAACTGTGTTTTTAATTATTTTATCTGGACAGTACCTTCTGCTTTAGGATTTCTAAATATGCAGTTATTTTTTTATACTGAGGTAGTAAAGCTATAAACAGAACAACCTTATTTTAGCCGTTCTGAATAACATAATAATAAACTTTCATTTACGTAAAAACAAAATTATCTGCTTTCAACTCACAGTTCCCATACACAAGCAGAGATGGTTCAAGACCATCACATCCGAGGGTACACAATGTTGAAGACAAAACTAAATATCAAGGTTGTTGGAGGTACAGAGGTACAAAACTCCCCTTTTTCTACTTTTAATATGAATGAGTATCTAGAGCTGCCTCTGATTCCTAAACACTAAAATATATATGAATGAAAATACCCATAGGATTTATTAAACAATGGTTTAAGCAAATTTCACAAAATTGATTTAGCTATAAACAGCATCTGTGTTCCATAGCTTCTAGCTCTCATAGCCAAGTGGGCACACATTCAAAAATATGCCACAAATCTAAGACTGGTGTCCTGTTATTTCTTTGTATTGAGCATCATTATGCTGATAAAAGATATGTGTAGTTAAGGTAATACATAATGTTGTGGTGAGGAAAATGTTTTACTTCCAAAGATATTGGGACAGAAGCAGTGGAGAGAATTACATTGAAGTAAAGCTTGTTTATACTAACAGGGAAGCTGGATTATTTCTGCTTGAATTTTGATCAAAACGAAGTCCTTGCAGGAGGTGGAATTATGTACCAGTTCAAATCCCAAATCAGCTCAGCTTTAAAAAAAAAAAAAAAAAAAAAAGCAGTTTGATATATAAGGCCCTTATTAAGCAGAATAAACAAAATTCTGAAGATGTGCAAATCCTATTACCTTAACTTCTTGGTTACCAATACAAGCCGTAACATATTGTGTAGCAATGCATTGACATTTAATTGTTGTGTAGATTCCTATCCCATAAGCCTTTTCTTGTATAGGTGAAAAAAAATATATATCTTTTTTTTTAAGTTTCAAGAAACATGCACTAATCATTTTTTTCTATCATGTATACAAAATAGAAGTATTTAAACTTTAAAAATATTATTTTTTTAATAAAAAAAAAGGTTGATAAAAAGCTATTTAATGTTAAGGTGAAACAAACAGGAAGTGCATAGATTATGTGACCTGGAAATCTACTGCTCACACACTGACAGAAAAAAATATTGTTTATTCAGCATAGGGATAAATGTTTTTTTTAAAAGCAACGGTCTGTAATATGCTTGAAACATTCTATTTGATAGAAGAGACACAGTTTTTGAATACCATGTTCCTTTAAAGGGACATTAAACACTAAATAAATGTTAGATAGAATGATGCATTCAAAGAATAGATTAGTTTGACAAAATAAATTTAAAGTTTTAGTGTCTATAAAACGATGGAAGCTGCCATGTTGTAACTTAGGTTACCTTCCCTGCTGTAACCAATAAGGGACAGTTATAAATAGGTAACTAGAGTGTGCAGCCAATGGCCATGTGTAATCTAAAAGTGTTCTGCACTTCCATTTCTAACAGGAACTGAAAAGCTCACACTTCAGAATGGAATTACAGAAAAGGGGACAAAATAAATAATAGAAGTATATTGCAGAGGTTTTTAATTTATACAGTTTATCATTGTATATTACAATCTAAAACTGTTTAATGTCCCTTTAATGTATTTTATTTGTATTACTTCATATAATGTTTTTTGCTATATAATCCTACTTGAAAACATAATTTTTTAAACAAAATTTTCTATTGCTTTTTAAAATCCATTAGAAACATGTTTGTTTGAATTTGTTAAAGGCACATGTAACCCAAATGTTTGTCTCATGATTCAAATAGAGCATGCAATTTTAAGCAACTTTCCAATTGACGTCTATTAAAAAAATGTGCTCTGTTCTCTTTGTATCCTTTGTTGAAAGATCAGCAATGGACTACTGGGAGCTAGCTGAACCCATTGGAAAGCCAATGACAAGAGACAAGAGTATATGTGCAGCCACCAATAAGCAGTTAGCTCCCAGTAGTGCTTTGCTGCTTATGAGTCTACCTAGGTATGGTTTTCAATAAAGGATAGAAAGAGAGAGCAGCAAATTTGATAACAGAAGTACATTACAAGTTGTTTAAAATGACATGCTCTAACTGAATCATGAAAACAAAATTAGGTTTCAGATCACTTTAAGCTGCAAAAGGAAAAGTATGAGATACACCTAAAACATCTGATTTTCTTAAATAATTTTGGTGAAATATACTTGCAAAAATTGCACCCTTTTTGTTGGGTTTGAGTAAGTTTTTTGAGACCTACATTCAAAATATATATGGGCGATGTTACAGAAAAAATTATTGATTTAAAGTGCTGGTAAATTTCCGACTTTAAAACTTGCAATTAAAAATATATTAGTGTACGTGCAAAATCCTACATCTTCTGTTACTCTGGCCCCCCTTTCATTTCCTCTTTTGGCTGGTTAGTGACATAGAAAACGGTCCAACTCATTTTCTACATAGGCTTCTTAGGGCTGGAGTTCCAGATTGTCATATGACACACACACTGATTGGGTGTTCATTGAAATTGTCATAAAAAAAGAGTTCATCCCAGTGGGCTTGATTAACATTGTAATTCAAAAGGAATTATAATAACTTAAACCCCTTTCAAACCAATTACCACAACTGTTCTACCTGGTTTCTTCTTTTACAAATAACATTAATTTAAAGCCAAAAATAAAGTTTGTTTTTTACAACCTTATCATTAAGCAGATGGCTTACACTAAAATCTCACGGTACTGCAAGATAATGGATTTCTATTATATGCTTAACTGAGTAGGTTCATTCTAAACTATAATTTTATATTTTAGAAAAAAATATAGGAACAAAAAGAGCATTTCTACCATGGTTCTTTAAAGGTATAGTAAAGTAAAAACTAAGCTTTTATGATTCAGATAGAGCATGTCATTTTTAACAACTTTCAATTTTACTTCTATAATGTAATTAGCTTCATTCTCTTGGTGTGCTTTGTTGAAAATCAATGCACTACTGAGTTCTAGCTGCTGATTGGTGGCTGCACATATATGCTTTTTTGTCATTGGCTTGCCTGATGTGTTCAGCTAGCTGCCAATAGTGCCTTCCTGCTCCTTCAACAAAGAACACCAAGACAATGAAGCAAATTTATTAATAGAAGTAAATTGGAAAGTTCCTTACAATTGCATGCTCTATCGGAATCATGAAAGAAAATTTTAGCTTTCTTGTCCCTTAAAGTTTGCTTGAATTTTTAAATATTTAAATATTTAAACTTTAACTCCTTAAAACTGCTTAATGCATTTATGTTTTAAAAAATTAAAGAGGCTACATTTTATTTAATTAAAAAAGGAACCTTACACTTTGGGGGCAATTGGGGCACATTTCTAAAATTGAAATTGGTTAATTTGCGGAGCGCTAATTTCTACCACAAGCTTGCAGTAGCATTGAACAGCCACTTGTAATGGCTGGTTATTTATTGTGCGCCAATAATTTGCTCATTTACGGGCGCGCAATAAATTAGTGCTACACTTGTAATCTAGCCCTTAGTTTTTCATTAAAAATAAGAACTACATTATAACATAGATGATTGGTTAATAGTGCTAATAGCTTTAAAGAGTTTTATGAAATTGCCACATGAACTAAAGGAACTGAATATAGAGCGTTTGGGCAAACACAACAGTGCTGCATTATGTATTTATTTTAGCTAGTGATTGTTATTTCCTCTGGGTTTTGTGCAGAGGAAGAAAAGATGTTGGACGTCTCTGTGAAGGTTTCTGTGTTTTAATTAGTTTTAATCTATCTTTCTTTTACCATCCCAGACCATTTCTCCTAATTATGTCACCATGTGCTTTAACTTCAAGCTATGTTGCTTCTGGGAAAAATGCATTTAAGTAATTACCATTTTCTTATATTCAGAATGTTAAACATATACTTACAAGGCATGTGTGATTCAACAGATCAGTTAATAGTATAAAAACTGAGATAGGAAGAGTCTGAAACACAATTATAAAAAAAACCTAAACAAATATAATCATGTAAAAAATAGGTCATGTACAGTATATTACAGTCCAGTAGAACTCTATCCAAAAAATACCTATTTTTTTTCTTTTTATAATTGTAGAAATGTATTTAAGTTCTAAGTGGAACTAAATATTTTTTCTGTCAGTTTACGCTCATCTATACACTAATCTATTATTATTATCATTATTATTATCAGTTATTTGTAGAGTGCCAACAGATTCAGCAGCCATAACCTATCCTCTTAGTTTTGTTCATTTTCTTCACCCTCTAATTGTGCCTTTTTCTGTGGTGTACTTCCTATATTTTGTAAAAATTTCAACATTTTTAACCATCGTAGGAAGGGAATGGATGGTTTACTGTAAGAAATCCGGGTCAGGGTAATGCTACCTTAGCTAATCGAGTAAATAGAGGTGCGCCAAATGTAGTGATTAAATAACAAGATAAAATAAATTGTTACAAATTGATAATCAATTTCAACCAATACAAGTAAAAAATGCAATAACGCAATAACGCAATAAGTTAAGGATTGTGGCTCTGTATAAAATAAAAAAAAATCATCAATAATAAGTGAATGATTCGTGACTCTATATGAAATAACAAAATTGATCAAATCTCAAAAAAAGTTCAATAAGTATACAAAAAATTCATTAATCCAAAATCAATCCAAAAGTGTCCAAATTCCAAAGTGCCCAAATTTTATCAAAGTGTCAATCTTGAAGAAAATATTATGGAAAATACGTGAGAATTTACTTGAAAGTTTGCTTGAATATTTCTGTGTTTCTTATGAAAGACAATCTAACGGCGGGGCAGCTCGCTTCAAAAAATCAGAATCAGCACATCATTCTAGATAGGAACAAACAAAGAGGCGCCCAATAGTGTAATAACGTAATAACCAGTAGTGAAGCAGTATATGAGTACACCTATATACGCACAAAGCAGGTTGCACATCCAGTGCAATACTCAGCAGACCGAGGCTTCAGAGTCACTCGGCTGACTCAGTCTCCCCTAGGAGAGGCAACAGACCCAGCTGACAAGTGGTTTTCTCCAAAGTGTTTCCCGCACCAGTCCAAGAGAACCAGAATAATGAGGTCCAGATATCCAAGGATCATCAAGCAAGGTGTCGGTAAAAAATGTATTTATTAAAAACAATTTAAAACATCAAACAAGCACAGCAACGCGTTTCTCAGCGATAGTAACGTTTCATCAGGCTGTATCGCTCATACCTCACCTTGCACTATATAAACAGTCAGTATCCAATGAAAATTCCTGGAAATGACACACCCCTCTCCACCCCCAATCTATTGGTTTACTCATCTTATACTAGTGTCTAGCAACAGGCTATTGGTAGTATAGTTATCGGTCATAATCTTAAAAGGCCCATGGTTTATCACTATTATTGCCAGACAAGAGTAGAAGAAAAAAAATAGACCAATCATATATTAATAATTCATAGTACTGTGAATCAACCCGTCAATGTGGTACAACACAATTGTATAATTACAACACTAGTGTAATGAAATAAAAAACATATAAAGTATAAGATACATATGAAGTATATAGTACCAGTTGTAATATCTATAATGCTTAGAGATATCCAATGAGATATCCAATAATATATTACCAAATGCTAACGATGTATAAAGCAATATTGTTGACACTTCTATTGGGTCACTGAACCGACTCCCAGAAACACCCACCACCAATGACGTCAATAAAAGAATAAAGACATCCTAAACATGAAGATTTACCTCCCCCTATCTAGCAGGCTATTGTGATGGGGTTCTGGGGTCGGTAAGGGGAGCCAATCACACAAAAATGTGTCTACGACTAGATCATCCAACAACCAATGTCAAATTTATTACACATCATAATAACGAAAATTCGACATAACATAAAATAAAAAGTCTCCAATACAGACATTATGAATAGCATAAATACAAATATCCAATTGGGGAATTAGGATGTGTATTGGGCCAAATAATACACGTAAAACCCCATAGGATCAGACATCCATCCAACTTGGGCGCCAATGGGTGCATCTCTAAATTCATCTACGATCAGCAACAATTATATCACCAAAAATAAATAATCATAAAACAATCATAAATCATAAAGCAAGATCACACACAAATGAAAATTAAATAATAAGAATTTTAGAGTCAATAGATAAACAAACAGTTCCCTCAGGGTCTCATACATTTTACCTTACCTTAAGGCCTGAAGTATATAACTTCCATCTCAGGGACAAACATGCACCTGATAACTATGTCTTAGAGACTGGCAAAACCAAATCTTTGAAGAATGAGACACATCTGGCCTGTGGCTCCGGTGTGTCTCATTCTTCAAAGATTTGGTTTTGAAATTTCCGATATTATGATGTGTAATAAATTTGACATTGGTTGTTGGATGATCTAGTCGTAGACACATTTTTGTGGGATTGGCTCCCCTTACCGACCCCAGAACCCCATCGCAATAGCCTGCTAGATAGGTGGAGGTTAATCTTCACGTTTAGGATGTCTTTATTCTTTTATTGACGTCATTGGCGATGGGTGTGTCTGGGAGTCGGTTCAGTGACCCAATAGAATTGTCAACAATATTGTATTATACATCATTAGCATTTGGTAATATATTATTGGATATCTCATTGCATACAGTGGGGAAAAAAAGTATTTAGTCAGCCACCAATTGTGCAAGTTCTCCCACTTAAGAAGATGAGAGAGGTCTGTAATTTTTATCATAGGTATACCTCAACTATGAGAGACAAAATGTGGAAACAAATCACATTGTCTGATTTGGAAAGAATTTATTTGCAAATTATGGTGGAAAATAAGTATTTTGTCAATATCAAAAGTTCATCTCAATACTTTGTTATATATCCTTTGTTGGCAATGACAGAGGTCAAACATTTTCTGTAAGTCTTAACAAGGTTGTCACACACTGTTGCTGGTATGTTGGCCCATTCCTGAATGCAGATCTCCTCTAGAGCAGTGATGTTTTGGGGCTGTCGCTGGGCAACACAGACTTTCAACTCCCTCCAAAGGTTTTCTATGGGGTTGAGATCTGGAGACTGGCTAAGCCACTCCAGAACCTTGAAATGCTTCTTCTTTGTTGCCCGGCTGGTGTGTTTGGGATCATTGTCATGCTGAAAGACCCAGTCACGTTACATTTTCAATGCCCTTGCTGATGGAAGGAGGTTTGCACTCAAAATCTCACGATACATGGCCCCATTCATTCTTTCATGTACACAGATCAGTCATCCTGTTCCCTTTGCAGAGAAACAGCCCTAAAGCATGATGTTGCCACCCCCATGCTTCACAGTAAGTATGGTGTTCACTCTCCTCCAAACACGACAAGTTGTGTTTCTACCAAACAGTTCTACTTTGGTTTCATCTGACCATATGACATTCTCCCAATCCGCTTCTGAATCATCCAAATGCTCTCTAGCATACTTCAGACGGGCCCTGACATATACTGGCTTAAGCAGGGGGACACGTCTGGCACTGCAGGATCTGAGTCCCTGGCGGCGTAGTGTGTTACTGATGGTAGCCTTTGTTACGTTGGTCCCAGCTCTCTGCAGGTCATTCACTAGGTCCCCCCGTGTGGTTCTGGGATGTTTGCTCACCATTCTTGTGATCATTTTGACCCCACGGGGTGAGATCTTGCGTGGAGCCCCAGATTGAGGGAGATTATCAGTGGTCTTGTATTTCTTCCATTTTCTAATTATTGCTCCCACAGTTGATTTCTTCACACCAAGCTGCTTGCCTATTGCAGATTCAGTCTTCCCAGCCTGATGCAGGTCTACAATTTTGTTTCTGGTGTCCTTCGACAGCTCTTTGGTCTTCACCATAGTGGAGTTTGGAGTATGACTGTTTGAGGTTGTGGACAGGTGTCTTTTATACTGATAACAAGTTCAAACAGGTGCCATTAATACAAGTGAGTGGAGGACAGAGGAGTCTCTTAAAGAAGAAGATTCAGGTCTGTGAGAGTCAGAAATCTTGCTTGTTTGTAGGTGACCAAATACTTATTTTCCACCATAATCTGCAAATAAATTATTTCCAAATCAGACAATGTGATTGCCTGGATTTGTTTCCACATTTTGTCTCTCATAGTTGAGGTATACCTATCATGAAAATTACAGGCCTCTCTCATCTTCTTAAGTGGGAGAATTTGCACAATTGGTGGCTGACTAAATACTTTTTTGCCTCATTGCCATTTTGCCATTGTATCTCTAAGCATTACAGTGGCGTAGCGTGGGTTGTCAGCGCCCAGGGCAAGGCAAGTATTGCGCCCCCCCAACCCCATTTTAGATATGCTGCTTCTTCTTATATTTGGGACAAACCAAGCAAAGACCCAAGCCTAATAGAACACATAAAGCAAGGGACACTGTCTCCTCTCCCACAAAATGCTCCCTTAACCATCTTTACTGGATAACTAACAGTTATTGCTGATGCTACCCATATCCCCAAAATATGTACCTTGTCATAAGCAGCTGCTAATCAGTAGCGCCTTACAAACAAAGCCAAGAAAACAATATATTGGCAATACAAGAGGGATTGGGTGAAGCCTGCAAGCATTATGTGCTATCCCTCAGTGATTAAACCCTGTCTGCAGCTCTCCAGAGCTTGGCAAATATATACAATATTAAATTTTAAGATTTATTCTCGTTTTACACATGGGGGAAAGCTCCCCTTAACCCCCATCTGGTGGTGACATGTCCTGATCTGTAAAACTTCATGGTACAAATACTGCAGACCACAGGGTGCACCCACCCCCACATAGCAGCAACCCATATTGTATATGTGGTGCAATTGGTTTTTGGTAAGTCGTTAAAAAGAGGAAAAGGAGACACACAGGTTGGCAGCTGTTACATAAGGTTGTCCCTGCTGGGCAGACTGTCTTTTGGGTGCCAATGACATATAAAAGTGGGGTATATATTCTACCTTAATATATATAACAATTGTAAGTAATCAATATAAAAGGGGCATGGGACAGACAACCCAGCATTACATACATATATGGGGGGAGGGTGTATGGTATTTAGGGGGGTGCTGTTAAATTTATTTACTAACACAAATTATAGTTATTTTTTTTACTTTAAATGCAGTAAGGGTGGGTTTAATGTATATAAAAAAGGCAATGAGCACCCACACCCTAAAAATCGGTAACAGTCCACACCTCAGGAGTCCAGCAAGAAATAGATTCAAGATGGTGAATTCATAGGACTTCTATGATAGGAGACAAACACAGTGAAATGCCTGGTGAGCAGCACAATCCTGGTGCCAGACAGCACACAAATCCCTAAATCTACTTCTGCCCTGGGAAGATCATGAAGGGGAAAAATCAAATACAAGAAACAAGGTTTTATTTTTGTCAACTGTCACAAATACAATTTTTTTGTGCAAGGACAAGATGGCGTAAGTTGTAATCAGAATCCGGTCAAACATGAAAGTATGGTCTCTGATCACCCCACCATCCCACTAACTAGGTAACTGGGGTTAACAGAAAGGCGGAGCCCAGCCATGCTGCCACCAGTGCCACGGGTTTGAAAGAGATTTATTGCACTTTTTAAGGATTCCTCCCCCCCACCTCTGCTTAGAGATCCTTAAAAAGTGCCCCGGCAATGCATGGCATTCTGGCTCTGGGTCCTTTGTTGGAAGGGAACTTAATTGTTGGGTAATAATAGAACCGTAATTAAGCTGCATTTTGCATGTTGCTAGTATCAGGCAAAAACAGGGCTATAAGTAAGTCTGGTCCTGACACCTTACCTTAGTCGCGGCGCGCTAGACAATCTGACTCTGCTGCTCTTCTTCATCTTCTTCCCTCCTGACCTGCGCGCTGGGAATAGGACGGACGAAGTTACGTAGCAGGTAATGGTCCGGATAACACTTCAGTTCACACTTCACAGTAACTTCAAGTTCCTCAGTCTCTCGAGACATCAAAATCTGCGACCCGACAGAATGTGCGACCGTGACATCACCACATTCCTGACGGGTCGCAGAACAGAGTTGGGCACCTGTCAGAATTTTTAGCCTCCCTTCTTCTCTTTGCTAAGTTGAGGCTGGAAGCGCCCCTCAGAATTATGCGCCCGGGGCAACCGCCCCTGTGGCCCCCCCCCACGCTACGCCACTGGGAGGGTGTATAGTATTTAGGGGGGTGCTGTTAAATTTATTTACTAACACAAATTATAGTTATTTTTTTTACTTTAAATGCAGTAAGGGTGGGTTTAATGTATATAAAAAAGGCAATGAGCACCCACACCCTAAAAATCGGTAACAGTCCACACCTCAGGAGTCCAGCAAGAAATAGATTCAAGATGGTGAATTCATAGGACTTCTATGATAGGAGACAAACACAGTGAAATGCCTGGTGAGCAGCACAATCCTGGTGCCAGACAGCACACAAATCCCTAAATCTACTTCTGCCCTGGGAAGATCATGAAGGGGAAAAATCAAATACAAGAAACAAGGTTTTATTTTTGTCAACTGTCACAAATACAATTTTTTTGTGCAAGGACAAGATGGCGTAAGTTGTAATCAGAATCCGGTCAAACATGAAAGTATGGTCTCTGATCACCCCACCATCCCACTAACTAGGTAACTGAGGTTAACAGAAAGGCGGAGCCCAGCCATGCTGCCACCAGTGCCACGGGTTTGAAAGAGATTTATTGCACTTTTTAAGGATTTCTTCCCCCCACCTCTGCTTAGAGATCCTTAAAAAGTGCCCCGGCAATGCATGGCATTCTGGCTCTGGGTCCTTTGTTGGAAGGGAACTTAATTGTTGGGTAATAATAGAACCGTAATTAAGCTGCATTTTGCATGTTGCTAGTATCAGGCAAAAACAGGGCTATAAGTAAGTCTGGTCCTGACACCTTACCTTAGTCGCGGCGCGCTAGACAATCTGACTCTGCTGCTCTTCTTCATCTTCTTCCCTCCTGACCTGCGCGCTGGGAATAGGACGGACGAAGTTACGTAGCAGGTAATGGTCCGGATAACACTTCAGTTCACACTTCACAGTAACTTCAAGTTCCTCAGTCTCTCGAGACATCAAAATCTGCGACCCGACAGAATGTGCGACCGTGACATCACCACATTCCTGACGGGTCGCAGAACAGAGTTGGGCACCTGTCAGAATTTTTAGCCTCCCTTCTTCTCTTTGCTAAGTTGAGGCTGGAAGCGCCCCTCAGAATTATGCGCCCGGGGCAACCGCCCCTGTGGCCCCCCCCACGCTACGCCACTGAAGCATTATAGATATTAGGACTGGTACTATATACTTCATATGTGTCTTATACTTTATATGTTTTTTTATTTCATTACACTAGTATTGTAATTATACAATTGTGTTGTACCACATTGTCGGGTCGATTCACAGTACTATGAATTAATAATATATGACTGGCCTATTTTTTTTCTCTCTACTCTTGTCTGGCAATAATAGTGATAAACTACGGGCCCTTTAAGATTATGGCCGATAACTATATTACAAATAGACTGTTGCTAGACACTAATATAAGATGAGTAAACCAATAGATTGCGGGTGGAGAGGGGTGTATAATTTCCAGGGATTTTCATTGCATACTGACTGTTTATATAGTACAAGGTGAGGCATGAGTGATACAGCCTGATGAAACGGCTCTATCGCTGAGAAACGAGTTGCTGTGCTTGTTTGATGTTTTAAATTGTTTTTAATAAATACATTTTTTACCGACATCTTGCTTGATGATCCTTAGATATCTGGACCTCATTATTCTGGTTCTCTTGGACTGGTGCGGGAAACACTTTGGAGAAAAACGCTTCTCAGCTGGGTCTGTTGCCTCTTCTAGGGGAGACTGAATCAGCTGAGCGGCTCTGAAGCCTCGGTCTGCTGAGTATTGCACTGGATGTGCAACCTGCTTTGTGAGTATATAGGTGTACTCATATACTGCTTCACTACTGGTTATTACGTTATTACACTAATGGGCGCCTCTATGTTTGTTCCTATCTAGGATGATGTGCTAATGCTACCTTAGGTGGAGCTAGGTATGAATTTAGGCAGAGATGGCAGGAAGTGGGTAGTCCATGAGGCATGTGTAGACAGTCCTCAGCAAACCAGGACTTTTGAATGGTCCTGGGGACCTGTGAAAGGAACAGCGGGTAGAGCTTACTAACTGTGTTAATTTTACAAAATTTGAGATGGCTTGGATCTCTGTAGGGTAGTAGGGTCCTACTATATTTTGTTATTTTTTTTTGTTTAATTTGCATTGATATTGACCCATAATGTATCCCTACATAGAGGTGTACAAACTTGTTGCTTTTCAACTAAAACATATGACCAGTACTAATAATAATAATACAAAAACTATGCAGGTCCACTTGTTGGAACTGAATTTTATTATAGGAGATCATCTTAAAAGGACAGTCTATTCCAGAATGTTTATTGTTTAAAATAAAGATAGATAATTCCTTTATTATCCATTCCTCAGTTTTGCATAACCAACACGGTTATATTAATATACTTTTACCTCTGTGATTACCTTGTATCTAAGTCTCTGCAGACTGCCCCCTTATCTCATTTTTTTGACAGACTTGCGGTTTAGCCAGTCAGTGCCCTCTCATAAGTAACTCCACGGCGTGAACACAATGTCATCTATATGGCACACATGAGATAAAGCCCTCTAGCTGGGAAAAACTGTCAAATGCATTGAGATAAGGGTGGCCTTAAAGGGCTTAGATCTTAGCATATGAACCTACCTAGGTTGGCTTTCAACTAAGAATACCAAGAGAACAAAGCAATTTTGATGATAAAAGTGAATTGGAAAATTGTTTAACATTGCATGCCCTATCTAAATCCTGAAAGTTTAATTTAAAAAAAAACTGTCCCTTTATCCCCTTAACGACTGAGGACGTGCAGGGTACGTCCTCAAAAAAAAGGCAGTTAACGCCTGAGGACGTACCCTGCACGACCTCAGTGTGGAAAGCAGCTGGAAGCGATCCTGCTCGCTTCCAGCTGCTTTCCGGTTATTGCAGTGATGCCTCGATATGGAGTCATCCTGCAATAAACTTTTTAAGCCATCCGGTGCAGAGAGAGCCACTCTGTGGCCCTCTCTGCACCGGAGATCGGTGGCTTTCTGCGTTGGTGGGTGGGAGCCTGACCGGGAGGTGGGTGGCGGCCATCGATGGCCCTGGTGATGTGAAGGGGGGCGGGATCGTGGGCGGGGTTGGCTGGGGGCGCGCACGGGCGCGCGCACGTGCACGGGAGGGTGGGGGCGGGCGCATGCACAGGGAGGGAGCGGGTGGGAACCGCTACACTACAGAAAATTATGTAATAAATAATGTAAAATAAATGTCTAAAATGTTAAAAAAAAAAACGATCAGCAAGGTGGTGGGGGTTTGTCTGTGTGTGTGTGGGGGGGGGGAAGCTACGCTACAGAAAAAACAAAAAACAAAAAAAAGCACTTTTTATTGCAAACTGGGTACTGGCAGACAGCTGCCAGTACCCAAGATGGCCCCCAATAAGGCTGAGGGGAGGGTTAGAGAGCGGTTTTGGGGGGGATCAGGGAGGTTGGGGGCTAAGGGGGGGATCCTACACAGTAGCATATTTTTTTTTTTAAAACCCTTTTATTTTAGTACTGGCAGACTTTCTGCCAGTACTTAAGATGGCGGGGACAATTGTGGGGTGGGGGAGGGAAGGGAGCTGTTTGGGAGGGATCAGGGGGTGGGATGTGTCAGATGGGAGGCTGATCTCTACACTAAAGCTAAAATTAACCCTGCAAGCTCCCTACAAACTCCCTAATTAACCCCTTCACTGCTAGCTATAATACATGTGTGAGGCGCAGCAGAATTTAGCGGCCTTCTAATTACCAGAAAGCAACGCCAAAGTCATATATGTCTGCTATTTCTGAACAAAGGGGATCCCAGACAAGCATTTACAACCATTTGTGCCATAATTGCACAAGCTGTTTGTAAATGATTTCAGTGAGAAACCTAAAATTGTGAAAAATTTAACGTTTTTTTTAATTTGATCGCATTTGGCGGTGAAATGGTGGCATGAAATATACCAAAATGTGCCTAGATCAATACTTGGGGTTGTCTACTACACTACACTAAAGCTAAAATTAACCCTACAAGCTCCCTAAAAGCTCCCTAATTAACCCCTTAACTGCTGGGCATAATACACTTGTGGTGCGCAGTGGCATTTAGCGGCCTTCTAATTACCAAAAAGCAACGCCAAAGCCACATATGTCTGCTATTTCTGAACAAAGGGGATCCCAGAGAAAAATTTACAACCATTTATGCCATAATTGCACAAGTTGTTTGTAAATAATTTCAGTGAGAAACCGAAAGTTTGTGAAAAAATTTGTGAAAAAGTGAACGATTTTTTGTATTTGATCGCATTTGGCGGTGAAATGGTGGTATGAAATATACCAAAATTGGCCTAGATCAATACTTTGGGATGTCTACTAAAAAATATATATATATATATACATGGCAAGGGATATTCAGGGATTCCTGAAAGATATTAGTGTTCTAATGTAACTAGCGCTAATTTTGGAAAAAAATGGTTTGGAAATAGCAAAGTGCTATTTGTGTTTATGGCCCTATAACTTGCACAGAACATGTAAACATTGGGTATTTCTAAACTCAGGACAAAATTTAGAAACTATTTAGCATGGGTGTTTTTTGGTGGTTTTAGATATGTAACAGATTTTGGGGGTCAAAGTTAGAAAAAGTGTGTTTTTTTCCATTTTTCCTCATATTTTATCATTTTTTTTATAGTAAATTATAAGATATGATGAAAATAATGGTATCTTTAGAAAGTCCATTTAATGGCGAGAAAAACGGTATATAATATGTGTGGGTACAGTAAATGAGTAAGAAGAAAATTACAGCTAAACACAAACACCGCAAAAATGTAAAAATAGCCTTGGTCCCAAACGGACAGAAAATGGAAAAGTGCTGTGGTCATTAAGGGGTTAAAACAATATCATATTTTTCTATAGAGTTCATTTACTTTGTGCTTTATTTAAATATTTATATAGGGTGTTTTTTTTGGGGGGGTGTCTCAATTTGAATAAGGGTCATAATGGGGACAATAAAGTCCTAAATCACATTAATTAATTAATTAATTAATTAATTAATTAATTAATTAAAGAATTACTTAGGTACAGTATAAAATCATTTTAATTAAATCAATTATTTAATTAGATGAATGCTTAAAGACTCTAGACAAAATGTATGGTAAAATGCAAAATAAAAGGGTATATAGCAGATATCATAGAAATGGATAGTTTTATTCCAGTCTGTTAGCAATTTGCAGTAGAGGTTCAGAGAACTGAGGTTAAAAGCACATTTTATTAGTAGGAAAATACTAAATCAACTGCTTTAAAGGCAGTAAGATAGTTGAGCCTTGACTGTATACCAGGTCCATTGCAAACACAGCAAGACAGATACTAACAAGCAAAAGACAATTCTCTTCTCTTACTAAAAATACTGAGTATCCGTACTACAGACCAACAACAGTCTGTTGTTATAATATGAAAAATGTTATTGCCATGTATATCTAAGAACAAGGCTGGACCCCATCAATCTGTCAAGAATGTTGGTTTGCTTTGAATGCCGGGGTCTGTATAAAATGTAAATTCCTTACTGGTTATTGAGTACATACTACTGTTCGACCAATAAATGTTGTTTTTATCTTAAAGGGACAGACAAGTCAAAAGCAAAGTTTAATGATTCAAATAGAGCACACAATTTTAAACACTTTCCAATTCAAATGCATGATCTAAATATGCACCGTCTTTTTATATGCACACTTTCTGAGTCACCAGCTCCTACTGAGCATGTGCAAGATTTACAGGATATATGTATATACATTTTGTGGTTGGCTGATGGTTGTCACATGATGTGTTAGGAAGGAAAATGTACCTAACTGACATTTGTCAGAAAATAATCTACTACTCATTTGAAATTCAAACTAAGTGCTTTTATTTTGTCTTTTTACTATACATTTATTGATTCTGCAATTCTACTGTGTTAAGTGGTCCTTTAAGTTCCATCATGTGCCATGTGCATTAATGTTGACTAAACTGATGTTAGTGATCATTTATTTGCTTCTACCTGTGCTTTAAGGCTACACACAGTTATTTCCTTGAGAAACTATTGTACACATCAAGTGGAACTTTTATCTTTTTATTGATCCATATTGCATAACATATAAAACACTGTGTTCAATGTATTTGTTTACAGAACTATAAATATGCTAACATGTGTATCCTTATACAATTGTATCCTTGTAGCCTATATATAATGATATAATTATTATTTTTTTTAGTCACTTGACGCAAACAGCAGCATATGAGGATATACGGATTGATAGCTGCCAAATCAACCCTCCAACACCACGGAACGTGGAGATGAGGAGAGATCCTGTGCTGGGTTTTGGTTTTGTTGCTGGAAGTGAAAAACCTGTGGTTGTTCGTTCAGTAACACCAGGTAAACTTTAATATCCTTTAAACATTTTTGGTACAATTTGGTGCTATTTTTGCTATTTTGCTAAAAGTATAAATGCAAAACGCAAAGCCATATGTTAAATATACACACACAAGAGCAAATCATTATATTAATATACGTGCATACTTATACCTGCCTATATGCATGCATGTATGCACACACACATATTTGCACCCAAAAAAAAACACATGGCAGCATTGACACAAAAATATAAATACATATGTATACATTGAAAAAAAAAAAAATCCTTGGCTCTCCTGCTCTAACATAACTACTGTGGCCTCTCTGTCTTATGGCGCCTGCACTTCAGTCACACTTCCAGACTAGGAGACAGACAAAGAGGGGGAGTAGGAATTCTTCTGTCTCCATGATGTACCTTTGACTGCATTCCTACACCCCTACTCTTTCTTTCTCATCTTTTGAAGTTAACGCTTTCAGTCTCTTCTCCCCATGTAGCTCTCCGTGTTGCTGTTATCTATTGGCTCCCTGGCCCAGCATCAAAATTTCTAGACTACTTTGAAGCCTGGCTTCCACACTTACTCTCTTATAATGTCCATCTCTCATCTTAGGGGACTTCAGCATACCCGTTGACAATACTAACATGTCTTCTGCCTCTAAACTTCTATCTCTTACCATCTCTTTTTTCCTGTCCCAGTGGACAACAGTTCCAACCCACTGTGAATGCATCTTAATTGATCTGGTCTTCACCAATGTCTGTGATATTTCACCTTTCTTTATTACTCTACCTGCTGCATCCTTGCCAGCACCAAAAACTGGAAAAACTTACAGGAATTTAAATAAATTGGATTTTGCAGACTTTAATGCTCAACTGAATCCTCTACTCTCCAATATTTAATCCCTCTCTTGCCTAGACCTTGAGGCCTCACAGTATAATTTGGCACTAAAATCAAAGCTGCACTATGCAATGTTCACCGTACCTCATGCAGTTGACAGCAACCATGGCACACCAAACAGACCAATATCTTCCGCAATGTTCATGGACTGCTGATTTCCTGCATTATAAATGTATCCTCAAGTCATACAACTCTGTTCTCAGTCTGGCCAAACAAGTCTATTATTCCTTGTGTTAACTCATGCATCCAACCCCAGAAGGCTGTTCTAAACCTTTAACTCTCCATTTCTTATGCCTGCACCTCCACCCACTATCAAACTTACTGCTCAGATTATTGCTGATCACTTAAAAAAATCAACACAATTAGAAAAGGCATCTACCCCTCACACCTCTAAAAACCCATCCCCCTACCCACCCCCTTCTTTTAACAAAACTTTCTGCTACTTTCCTTCTGTAACAGAGGTAGAAGTCTCCATATTAGTATATTCAACTCATCTCACAACCACTTGACCCTATTCCTTCATGACTTCTTCCCTCTCTCTATGTTTCACTAAACCCTGCCCTAACTCATCTCTTTAACTAGTCTCTCACCGCTGGCACATTTCCTGATATATTCAAGCATGCATCAATCACACCAATCCTAAACCTAAAAAAGCCCTTGTTGACCCCTCCACCCCTTCTAACTATTGGCCAACACCCTTACTTCCCTTTTGCTTCCAAATTAATTGAACGACTGTTCTATAATCACCTAACTCAATTTCTCTCAACTAACTCCTTAATTGATCCACTACAATCTGGTATCTGTCCTAAACACTCAACAGAAACTGCTCTCAGTAAAGTAACAAATGATCTGTTATCAGCTTCTTATTAATTCTTCTAGACCTAGCTGCTGCTTGCAACACAGTTGACCATCCTCATCCTACATTAATTTGGCATCTAAGACACAGCCCTCTTCTGGTATGCTTTATATCTCTCAAACCGCTCATTTTTTAGTTTCCTTCAACAGCATATCCTCTGATCCTTAGCCTCTCTCTGCCTTGGGTCCTTTGCTTTTCTATCTCTATACATCCGCCCTTGGGAAACTTATATCCTCTTTTGGGATCCAGTACCACCATATACTGATGATACCCAAATCTATATTTTCTCTCCTATATTCAATATTAAAATTGTTTACTTTCTCAGTATTTCTATTCAACCAAAAAAAAAACACACAAAAAAAAACTATTTTTGATGTTCTATGGAGACATTTTAATTCCATAAAAATACTGGTCCAATTTTCTACTTTGTACAGTGAATAAAAGGCAATATTTGTAGTTGCCATGGAATGGCTAATGAAAGGTCTTGTTATGTGTCACTTAGCAGTTTCACAATACTGAAATATCTCTAGTATTTTAAGTCCTTAATGCTCAATTGTTGTGTTATGTTTGGAACCACTGCTCTGAGGAGTAAATATTACTTCTTCAAATTGCATTATTTGAATTATATTCTGAATTTTGAAAACAGTTCTATATTCCCCACAGATGAATATAAAGGGACAGTCAAGCCAAAAAAAACTTTCATGATTCAAATAGGTCATGTAATTTTAAACAACTATCCAGTTTACTTTTATCACCAATTTTGCATTTTTCTCTTGGTATTTTTAGTTTAAAGCTAAACCTAGGAGGTTCATATGCTAATTTCTTAGACCTTGAAGGCCGCCTCTAATCTAAATGAATTTTGACAGTTTTTCACCACTAGAGGGCGTTAGTTCATGTGTTTCATATAGTTAACATTGAGTTCATGCACGTGAATTTACAGAGGAGTGAGCACTGATTGGCTAAAATGCAAGTCTGTCAAAAAAACTGAAATAAGGGGGCAGTCTGCAGAGGCTTAGATACAAGGTAATCACAGAGGTAAAACGTGTATTATTATAACAGTGTTGGTTATGCAAAACTGGGGAATGGATAATTGAGGGATTATCTATCTTTTAAAACAACAAAAATTCTGGTGTTGACTGTCTATTTAAATTGTTTAATACAGTTCCATTTCATTTTCATTTTTAAATGCAGTTTTCTTTTCCCTAGGAAATAATATCAATTGAAAATATGTTTCTCGTTCTAGTCATTTCTCTATTTAATACAGTTCACAATTAATTGTAGAATAATTTCAATTTAGAAAAGTTTTTTATTTTACATTCACCATGACAAGAAAAAGTGAAGTCTATGCCAGTCAAAGTAGATAAAGGTCAATTCACATTCAGTCCCTCCCACCCCTCTTTGCCACTAATCTCTGACATACATTTCACTGTATGAACACAGCTTTTTCAAGCAGAATGAGCTGCCCTTCTTTCCAACATTTTATAGTCAGTTATTGTTCCTTATTGGTTGGCTAATCAAAGTCCATTAGCCAATAGAATCTGAGTCAGTGTGGGACTTCTATATATAAATAACAAATGCGATTTTTAAGAGCACATTATAAGTATATAAAAAAACGATGTATATACGACACTATGCTTAAAAACAGTAAGGATTACATAATTAATTCAAATATGGTTAATGACGATGTTTGAATTATTGAAACTCTATATAAAAGTAAGAGATACTAATAAATTCCTTTAAAAAAATTATAACAAATATATAATACTCCTCTGGATTTAATACTTTTCTTATGTCAAGTAAATTAGAAAAAAATCGTAATTACTTCTTTTTAGATACTTGCTTGTAATGCATTTATTGAGCAGCAGTGCGTTAAACAGATTTGGAAAAAAGTTGATGGTGTTTGTTATTATTTAAATATAAAAATACTGTAACTAATTACACAACAAAAATAATTGAGGACTTCATATATAATTATATAAATTCAGGTGCTGTATAAAAACTGTTACAGATTGTTTCTATTGCTTGATATCATACAATTTGGAACAATAAAAATGGTCAAGGATACAGACATAGCTATCAATAGAGAGCTTATCAACTAATGCATATCAGGCAAATAAAGCGCAACTGAAATAAGACGTGTGACATAAATGTGATAAAGTAATGAACGTGACAAGTGATAAAGTATACTTAAAATAAACTAAATGCTTATAAAAGTTCATATAAGGATATGTATGTTCTTCTACAATCTTCACGCTTCTATTTTCTTTTGGTCCTCATATGAAAAGAAAGAAAGAAATGCCACATAGCGTAATTCTGTAACCTTTTCAAATGTAGAATGCGTGTGTACAAGTGCTTACTCACATGGGATGGAGCTATAGCCAAGCTCAGGTTTATGCGCACACCCAATGTTATACTGTTGGGTAAACAGTTGCTTGAACCGGATATTTGAATAAAATGGATTTATTAAAATATAAGTATAAAAAGCGCCACAAGAGCTGCAGAGACCACCAAATACAATCGGATTGGCAATACAATCAAGTAATTGCTCAAATTGAGCTTATATACAATGCTAGAGACCGTGGTAAGGAGTGCAGAAACTTAACCACACAACCTCCCCCTTAAGAGTCCAGCATATGTTGCTCTCCTCACTGGTGTGCAGATTCTTGGAAGGACGCCAAAGAACAAGAAACAATGTATCCGACGTACGTTTCGCAAAAGAGCTTTTTCAAGGAAATAAAGCACAGATTCATTATTCAAGCATTTTTTATTCATTTTTAAAATTAGCGTATGACAGTACTTGTTTTATTACAATACTGTGCAATGATGATGTCAACTATACAATATTATATCAATTATAGATAAAGAAAAACAAGTCTGGTTGACCATGCAGAGTAAGTAAATGCCAAAACTGACCAGAGCTGAAAGTGTATAGAGGTGCAACACTTGACACACATATTGCCGCGGTGACTGAGGCAGCAGTCACCATACATTTTGACTTTTAATGAATTTCAGTATGTTGAAGACAAAGATAAGAGGTTTTTACTGTTAGTTTTATTTCAACTGTTTCCAATTATAAAAAAAAATGGCTTTTTTTCATTGTTGCTAATTAATTTTTTCTTCTATTCATAATATGTAACCTCTATAAGTGAAATCTTGAGACGTGGTATTCTGTTGCATACACTATATGTGTGTTATATAACTTGCTAAGAACATAAAGGTGATCTACTCCACATTTTTTCTACAATCAATGTGCATTCAGGAAAGTCACAAAACTTTCAGTCTTTTTGTTGTATTGGTCACTTAATTTATGGTCCCTTCTCATTACTTACATTCAATTTTCATTGAGCAGAGTCTTGCCCTGCTTCTGCAATATAGAAGTTTGTTGGAAACATACCAGATAGACAGATAGATTGATAGATAGATATAGATAGATAGATAGATAGATAGATAGATGCAGTCTAATTATAGTGTATTGAATACCCTTTCACTTTGATCAGATACTCAATATTGTGAAATGCAATGGCACTTTGCAAATGCATTATAAAAACAATGGCATTCTTGCTTTCTTCTTCATAATCCATAGGGGTCGATTTATGAAGCAGCGGATGCTGCTTCTGACCCACTCCGCTTCAGGTCCGCCTGAAGAGGAAGTTAAGATGCCAGGGTCGCCGTATGCATTTATTGATGTCCGTCTGCACTTTAGTAAATCGGCCTCATAATTTGAAATAATATAAGTATATATCTTCCACAATTAAAATGTCACACTTGTGTCCAGGATTAATCCCTGGTCTCCTATATTGTAGCTTTTCCGGTTTATCCTCAGAGCCACTAAAGGGCTCTAGCTTGGACCGATATTTGGAAACTTTCTGGCTCTCTGGGGTCAATTTATCAAGGGCCGAATGGCCCCTGATTGCCCTATTTCCATGCGAGCCTTCAGGCTTCCTGGAAAGAACAGTAATAAAGCAGCAGTCTTAAGACCGCTGCTTCTTAACTGGTCCACTGACTCTGAGGCTGTGGACATCAATCCGTCCGATCCTATATAATTGGGTTGATTGAAAACTCCTGCTACGAATCTGCAGGGGGGGCGATATTGCACAAGCAGTTCACCAGAACTGCTTGTGCAATGTTAAATGCTGACAGCGTATGCTGTCGGCATTCAGCGATGTCTGGCGGACATGCTACGCTACAGCGATGTCTGGCGATGTCTGGCGTACCATGTCCACCAGACATTGGTAAATCGGCCCCTCTGGCTTCACCTGCCTGGCAGCTGTAGTTGTATTTGTAAACATCATTGATTATTTAAGCCTTCCCTAGCCACTCCCTACCTTGACATTGAGACTACAAACATATAGCTAATATAGACTACTGCAATTAAAGCCTTACTGATTTTCTAGGCCTCCGTAAAGGTACAGTACACCTAATTGCAGTAGGGACAACAATTACTCTTTTAGACAAACACCTATCATGACAGGTGCAGGTAATTCTTTTTGAATTATGCCCTTAAAAATTAGTCTGAAATCAGAGAGGGACGTCCTTTGTACCCTGTTATTTTTATTTGTTTAACTGAACCTTTTGGAGAAATTGAGAAAGGATAAGCTGATAAAGAGTGTGGAAGAATTAGGAAAGAGAAACCAGATTCTATATAGTGACAGTGAGGTTTGGAAATGGGAAGTATTCTTTTGTAAACGTGGTTTGTATAGTGAGTTCTGCAACTTTGGTATATCTGTAAAAATCGTGTTATTTAGCAGTTTCACAGTTTGAAAACTATTAAAATCTTGTTTTAGAAAATTAGATACATTTTGGCCACTTTCTTTTTACTGAAATTACTACCCTTTAGTGTTTTTTAATTTAATTTTATTTTTAATAAAAAAATAAGGTTTTCTTAATGAATAAAAAATATTTGTAACATATTAAAAGTTTAAAAATCATAATTAATCAAATACCGAGTATAGCCATATACAAAAACACCAACACAGACTCCATCAACCCCTTTAACCCATTTGAGATTTCAGTAATCTGTATCCATTATCGGCGGTTCCTAGTGCTATTGTTGGGAAATTGAGATAAAATTTTGTGTGTATTAACAATCTTGTCTCTGTTTGGAAAGATTGTCATCACTTTGATAAAGAAAAAAAAACATAATGTTCATTCCAATATTTAGGAAAGATTAAATCAACACCATAACTGTAAAAAAATGCATCTACATATTATTCTACAACTTATCTTTGCATTATGTCTAGCATGTATTTACTGTTTTAAAATCCCTTTGGTGGCTTTTGTTAAATTAGTGCTCTTAAAGGATAGTGAAGATATACTGTATATATATATATATATACTCTGTGACTCAGTGTACTATAAACATCAAAACTATATGCAATTTTCTTGATATTATGTTAGTATCACTTATTGTCATGATCTCATAATCAGAATTAAACCTTATAAATTAACAAATTCTAAAGCTAATGAGGAGCTTACATTTTACAACATATCATGTATAAATAATAAAACTTTTTTTTTTAGATTGTACATTGCAATAACAAATTCATTGTTAAATGGAATGTTAAATTATTCTGACAATTAAAGGGACATAATACTCATATGCTAAATCACTTGAAACTGATGCAGTATAACTGTAAAAAGCTGACAGGAAAATATCACCTGAGTATCTCTATGTAAAAAAGGAAGATATTTTACCTCACAATTTCCTCAGCTCAGCAGAGTAAGTTCTGTGTAAAAAGTTATACTCGGCTGCTCCCAGCTGCAGGTAAAAAAATGAAGAAATGAACAGCAGCCAATCAGCATCAGCAGTGCTGAGGTCATGAACTCTTACTGTGATCTCATGAGATTTCACTTAACTCTCATGAGATATCATAGTAAGCTTCCTTTACCTGATTGGTGAAATAATATGAGAGTGCACGATGCTAGTCCCTTCAGATGTCCCAGGACAAACACACTAAAATGCTGCTTAGAAATCCTTTACAATGGGAGGTGGCTACTGAGGAACTTTTGAGGTAAAATATCTTTCTTTTTTACATAGAGATGTTCAGGTGATATTTTCTAATCAGCTTTTTACAGCTATGCTGCATCAATTTCAAGTGTTTAAACATTTGGGTATTATGGCCCTTTAAGTAGCTGGCTACTTCCTGTCTGTGTATAGACCGTGTATATTACATGGTCCTTGGCCTTAAATGGAGAATTGACACCTCTTGCTTTTGTGCAAAAAATATGCTCACCCCATTCTCATTCAAGAGGTTAAAAAGCAAAATCTGCAACCCAGGTTTCAAAAAGCTTGACTTTTTAACCCCTTAATGACCACAGCACTTTTCCATTTTCTGTCCATTTGGGACCAAGGCTATTTTTACATTTTTGCAGTGTTTGTGTTTAGCTTTAATTTTCCTCTTACTCTTTTACTGTACCCACACATATTATATACCGTTTTTCTCGCCATTAAATGGACTTTCTAAAGATACCATTATTTTCATCATATCTTATCATTTACTATAAAAGAAAATATAAAATATGAGGAAAAAATGGAAAAAAACACACTTTTTCTAACTTTGTCCCCCAAAATCTGTTACACATCTACAACCACCAAAAAAAACCCATGCTAAATAATTTCTAAATTTTGTCCAGAGTTTAGAAATGCCCAATGTTTGCACGTTCTTTGCTTTTTTTTGCAAGTTATAGGGCAATAAATATAAGTAGCACTTTGCTATTTCCAAACCACTTTTTTTCAAAATGAGCGCTAGTTACATTGGAACCCTGATATCTGTCAGGAATACCTGAATATCCCTTGACATGTATATATTTTTTTTTAGAAGACATCCCAAAGTATTGATCTAGGCCCATTTTGGTATATTTCATGCCACCATTTCACCGACAAATGCGATCAAATAAAAAAAATTGTTCACTTTTTCACAAATGTTTTCACAAACTTTAGGATTCTCACTGAAATTATTTACAAACAGCTTGTGCAATTATGGCATAAATGGTTGTAAATTTTTCTCTGGAATCCCCTTTGTTCAGAAATAGCAGACATATATGGCTTTGACGTTGCTTTTTGGTAATTAGAAGGCCGCTAAATGCCACTGCGCACCATGCATGTATTATGCACAGCAGGGAAGGGGTTAATAAGGGAGCATGTAGGGAGCTTTTTGGGGTAATTTTAGCTTTAGTGTAGTGTAGTAGACAACCCAAAGTATTGATCTACGCCCATTTTGGTATATTTCATGCCACCATTTCACCGCCAAATGCGATCAAATAAAGAAAAACGTTAAATTTTTCAAAATTTTAGATTTCTCACTGAAATCATTTACAAACATTTTGTGCAATTATGGCACAAATGGTTGTAAATGCTTCTCTGGGGTCTCCTTTGTTCAAAAATAGCAGACATATATGGATTTGGTGTTGCTTTTTGGTAATTAGAAGGCCGCTAAATGCCACTGCGCACAACACGTGAATTATGCCCAGCAATGAAGGGGTTAATTAGGTAGCTTGTATGGAGTTTGCAGGGTTAATTTTAGCTTTAGTGTAGAGATCAGCTTCCCACCTGACACATCAGACCCCCTGATCCCTCCCAAAGAGCTCTCTTTCCTCCCCCACCCCAAAAATTGTCCCCGCCATCTTAAGTACTGGCAGAAAGTCTGCCAGTACTAAAATAAAAGGTATCCTTTTTTTATATATAGCATATTTACATATGCTGCTGTGTAAGATTCCCCCCTTAGCCCCCAACCTCCCTGATCCCCCCCAATACAGCTCTCTAACCCTCCCCCTCTGCCTTATTGGGGGCCATCTTGGGTACTGGCAGCTGTCTGCCAGTACCCAGTTTGCATGTAAAAATGTCTATTTTTTTTTTTATTTTTATTTTTTCTGCTGTGTAGCTTCCCCCCCCCCCCAAGACTAATCCCCCACCCCCTCCCAGATCCCTTAGATCACTTTATTCAGGGATTTTATCCCTCCTTTCTCCCCATAATAAAAAAGCCCTTTCTGTAGTGTAAGTGGTTCCCACCCGCTCCCTCCCCGTGCACGCGCCCGCCCACCACCCCCCGTGCACGCGCGCGCGCCCGTGCGCGCCCCCGGCGATACCGCCCCCGATCCCGCCCCCCTCTTTTACCAAGAAGCCATCGATGGCCGCCCACCCACCTCCCACTTCAGCTCCCACCCACCAACGAATGCGGCCATCGATGTCCGGTGCAGAGAGGGCCACAGAGTGGCTCTCTCTGCACCGGAGGGGTAAAAAATGTTATTGCAGGATGCCTCAATATCGAGGCATCCTGCAATAACCGGAAAACAGCTGGAAGTGATCAGGATCGCTTCCAGCTGCTTTCCACACTGAGGACGTGCAGGGTACGTTCTCAGGCATTAACTGCCTTTTTTCTGAGGACGTACCCTGCACGTCCTCAGTCGTTAAGGGGTTAAACTATTTTTTTGCATCTCTAAGGAGTATGAAAAACAAAATTGGGTCAATTTCTAATCTTTTTGATTTTTATTAAATTTTTTCAATATCAATAAATGGAGAAAAACTTTTTTTTTTTTATTGTTAGGAAAGCAATCAGGTTTTTTTCTAGTTCAAAAACAGTCAATCAGGGTAACTGCCAAACGATTCTATTATCATTTTCCAAGCACTGTGAAGTACCTACAATAGCTGTCCATCACTGAAAACCAATATGGGTTAATAGAGAGTACCTGTGTGAGTTTTGCAACTGGATAGAGTAGTGTTTATGAAAAAACTTAAAGGGATAATAAACACACATTTTTTCTTTCATGATTCAGATACAGTGTGCAATTTTAAGCAACTTTCTAATTTATTCCTATTATACATTTTTCTTCCTTCTCTTGCTATCTTTATTTCAAAAGCAAGAATGTAAAGCTTAGTAGCCAGCCCATTTGTGGTTGAGCACCTAGGTTGCGCTTGCTGATTGGTGTCTAAATGTAGCCACCAATCAGCAAGCACTATCCAGGTTTCTGAACCAAAATGGACTGGTTCCTTAGCTTAGATTCCTGCTTTTTCAAATAAAAATAGCAAGAGGACAAAGAAAATGTAATAGGAGTAAATTAGAAAGTTGCTTAAAATTGCATGCTCTATCTGAATCACGAAAGAAAAAAATTGGGTTTAGTGTCCCTTTAATGTCATTTGTATATGAGCAGGAAGGGTATACTTGGCATGTTGTATCAATTATGTTTTTAAAACTTTTAGGGCTAGATTATGAGTGTAAACACGATTGCAAGGTCATGATGCTCCTTAAGCTCAAATTCATATTACAAGTGAAGCGCTTTAAAAATTACCGCAAATTAGTTTGCATGAACTCGCTGTAATTTAAGCTCTGCATATTTTCCTAGGGGGAGTGTAAAGCACTAAGTAGCACTTGTATTAAAAAGTTGAGAGTAATGCGATTGTGCAAGCGCAATCACATTTACCGATCAAACTTTTTACGCAAACTTAAAGTTCCATAAAGAGTTTGTCTAGGTGAAATAGTTACAATAAAAATGCTATTAGCCCTTAAACCGCCACCCCCCATCGCAAACAACCTAAATAAACTATTAACCCCTAAACCTTCAATCCCCACATCGCAAACTACCTAAATAAACTATTAACCACTAAACCGTTAGCCCCCCACATTGCAAACACTAAACTACACTATTAACCCATAAACCACCAGCCCTAAACAGAAAAGAAATAAACTATCATCTAAAAAACTCCACTTACCCCTCTAACATTACACCTCACAAAATGAAAAAAACCTATGTAAAAAAAAAAAACTAAATCACTAAGTGCCCTGAAAAGGGCATTTGGATAGGCATTTTTGCTGCCCAAAAAAAATAAAAACCATAATCTATAAAAAAAAAAAAACAACCCCAAAAAAAACCCCTAACACTAACCCCAAAGTTGGTACTCACCTATGATGATGGCGGCAGCGCATCATCTTCATCTCGGCAGCGCTCTATCTTCATCCATTTTCATCCCGGTGGTCCATCTTCTAACTTCATTCTGGTAGTGGTGGCTGTGACTGCGGCAGTGACGTTGATCCTCCTCTTTAGAACTTCAATATGGAGCTCCTTTACATGCGGTCTCCAGCTGCACACTGAATAGTGAATGTGAGGTACCCCTTTTATATTGGGGTACACATGCATTCCTATTGGCTGATTTGAATCTTCAAATTAAAATCAGTCAATAGAATGATAGATTTTTTTCTTTCCTGTCTAAATGTAGTAACCAATCAGTAAGCACTACCAAGGTTCTGAACCAAAAAAATGGGCAGGCTCCTAAGCTTACTTTCTTGGTTTTTCAAATAAAGAGTACAAAGAAAATTTGATATTAGGAGTAAATTAGAAAGTTGCTTAAAATTGAATCATGAAAGTTTAATTTTGACTAGACTATCCCTTTAATAGAATTAAATCTAAACATTTAAATACTCCAAAGGTTTATTTAACATTTAATTATTGTGCTAAATTATGTTAAAACAAATTAGCCAATATGCAGATTTGCTCACATTTAAAGTAGTAGATACAAATACAAATTGGATTGTGTTCTTTATACTTCTCTTTTCCTCTTATGGTTAATATTATAATGCAGAACATGACGATCAGTGGCATAGTTATAATTCTGCACTTCATTTAAGATGCCTTTTACTTGGTAAATATTTTCAGTAGAACTAGAGATATAAGGTTCCTATGTAGCATAATAAAATAACAATACTGGTTGGACAGGCAAAGTAATTAAAAACTGAGATATTTTATAATGCCATACTTATGAAATCTTAATATTCTATTAAGATTAGCCAGTGATTTTAATGTCACTTTTACTACATTACATAGATTGTAGGCGGCTTTAACGATTTTAAATGTAACTATTCAACACTGAATTTTCTCACCAGTCTTTTATGCTATTGTGACATTCATTTAAAACTCTTGAAATAATGGGAATTTATTATCAAAAAATAGAAAGCACTCCACAGAGAATAAGTACCAAGAATACAATTTAAATGACTCCACAGAACAGTTTTATTATGCCGTTGAACTTAATATAGGATTTTTACTTACAGCACTGAGCAATGTCACATTTATGTGAAAGTAGGGAATATGCCATGTGCCGTCCCCTCTACTTGGTGACTTCAGGTCAAGGACTTATTTGAAAAGATACTTGATTCCAAACATGACACTATGAGATAGGCAAGACTATCTACATCCAGTTACATTATTTTAATATATTAGTGTTCTAATCTTAAAGGGACATTCTGGTCAAAATTGAAATACACATAGTTGAAATATATCTTTGAATAGAAACATATTTCCAATATATGTATTGGCAAAATTGGTTCTAGTAAAAGTTATTACTGTTTTAGTGTTAGTATTTTGCTCTGCATGTGAAGCATAACTACATATTCTCAGTGCACCAGCATTTTAAATACTGCAGCTGCTCAGAGCACTAGTGGGACTTGTATCATGTCAGCAATTAAGAAATTGAGTCATTAGGCTCTCCTGGCAAGAGCATATTTAAATACACTTTTGAAACAGCTATAGCCTTTATTTGAAGCATTTTTTATAATACATGTACGTATATTACAAAAATGCTTCTTTTCAAAACTGGAATGAATCCAAGTGGATTTCAATTTTGGCTGGAATGTTCCTTTAAATCACTGACATACAGACATATTTTGGGATTATATATTTATCATATTTTTTATTGTAAAATATTTTTCAGACACTGCATATTTATGTTGATTTTTTGACTACTTTTTAAATGATCCACTAGAAATAAAGATTACAACTAGGCATGTACATTTGGCTTTCATTTATATAAAATAAAGGGACATTATACACCAAAATTATTATAGGCTATTTAAATGAAGCATTAAAGGAACAGTCTAGTCCAACATAAACTTTCATGATTCAGATAGAGAATGTAATTTTAAACAATTTTCCAATTTACTTTTATCAGCAATTTTGCTTTGTTCTCTTGGTATTCTTAGTTCAAAGCTAAACCTAGGAGGTTCATATGCTAATTTCTAAGCCCTTGAAGGCCGCCTCTTCTCTCAGGGCATTTTGACAGTTTTTCCCCACTAGAGGGTGTTAGTTCACGTTTATCATATAGATAACACTGTGCCCACGCACGTGGAGTTCCAGCGAGCAAGCTCCGATTGGCTAAAATGGATGTCTGTCAAAAGAACTGAAATAAGGGGGCAGTTTGCAGAGGCTTAGATACAGGGTAATCATAGAGGTAAATAGATAAAGAGGTAAATAGATAAAGTGTATTTATATAACTGTGTTGGTAATGCAAAACTAAGGAATGGGTAATAAAGGAATTATCTATCTTGTCAAACCATAAAAATTCTGGTGTAGACTGTCCCTTTAAGTGTAGATAAACTTTGCAATTGACATGTATTACCTATTTTGCCGTTAACTCTCCTCAAAATGGGAAAAACTATGCAGGGTGTTTCACTGAATATGTATACTTAAAGGGCCACTAAACCCCAATTTTTTCTTTCATGATTCAGATAGAGAATACAATTTTAAACAACATTCCAATTCACGTCCATTATCTAATTTGCTGCAATCTTTAGATATCCTTTGTTAAAGAAATAGCAATGCACATTGGTGAGCCAATCACATGAGGCATCTATGTGCAGCCACCAATCAGAAGCTACTGTGCCTATATAGATATGCTTTTTAGGAAAGAATATCAAGAGAATGAAGCAAATAAGATAATATAAGTAAATTAGAAAGTTGTTTAAAATGGTATTCTCTATCTGAATCATGAAAGAAAAAAAAAATGTGTTTAATTGTCCTTTAAGTATTATACTCTAATCACTGAGCTATTATTTTCCCCTCACTCCCTAACTGCCTACAGACAGGAAGTAACTAACTGACATGGCCAAATTCAGAGCCAAATTCCACTACATGCAGCGATATTAGGCCTTGTCTAATCAGAACTATATATACAATAGATATATATATAGTTACAATATCTCCTTAATTTCATCAGACTAGGTAATACTGCTTACTAACCAATGCTCAAATGAGAGGCAAGGACCAACTTCTGTATGTGTGATTGTATCTTGTAAAACAGTACTGCATATAACAATTTATATTGTTATTATCTTATTCAATTCCCTGTATGTATTGTATATACCCACAATGTTAACATCTTCCAAATAATTGGCTTGGCCCTAAAATGACTGCATTAATATGCTGCCAAAATCTCTGTTTTCTGTGTTAATTATACTAAAAGTCTCTCTTTGGTATGTGAATTGTGTCCCTGCATTCATCTGCTGCCAAACTCTCTGTTTTCTGTGTTAATTGTACTCAAAGTCTCTCTTTAGTATGTGAATTGTGTCCCTGCATTCATCTGCTGCCAAAATCTCTGTTTTCTGTGTTAATTGTACTCAAAATCTCTCTTTAGTATGTGAATTGTGTCCCTGCATTCATCTGCTGCCAAAATCTCTGTTTTCTGTGTTAATTGTACTCAAAGTCTCTCTTTAGTATGTGAATTGTGTCCCTGCGTTCATCTGCTTCCAAAATCTCTGTTATTTTTACTTATCTCACCCTGAATCAAACCTTCCCAATTGGCCTTTTGACTGTCTTTGATCATGTTATTACCTACTTTATTGGAATCAGCTGAATGCTGTGGTCTATACATTTAACACTGCTATGGAGATAGCAATGCAAGGGGTTAGCAAAGCAAGTTAGATAGCAATAGTGTAACATCATATGCTCACATCTCTTAAGTTAACATTTATAAGTGAGACATTAACAAATGGGCAATAGAATAGATTGAACTTGAATCTGATTGGCTGATTCAATCAGCCAATCAGATTTTTCTACCTTAATTCCGATTGGCTGATAGAATCCTATCAGCCAATCGGAATTCGGCGGACGCCATCTTGGATGACGTCATTTAAAGTAACCTCATTCGTCGGGAAGTCGTCGTGCCGGATGGATGCTCCGCGGCGGAGGAGCGAACAAAGAAGATTGAAGATGCCGATTTGCTTGAAGACATCGCCGATGGAAGAAGACTCTCTGCCGCTTGCTTCAAGACATCGCCCGGATGGAAGAAGACTTCACTGCCGCTTGCTGGAAGACATCGCCCGGATCGGATGAGGAGTTCTGCCCGGCGGGGTGAATACAAGGTAGGGAGATCTTCAGGGGGGGTAGTGTTAGGTTTATTTAAGGGGGGTTTAGGTTAGATTAGGGGTATGTGGGTGGTGGGTTGTAATGTTGGGGGGTGGTATTGTGTTTTTTTTTTGCAGGCAAAAGAGCAGTTTTCTTTGGGGCATGCCCCCACAAAAGGCCCTTTTAAGGGCTGGTAAGGTAAAAGAGCTTTGAACTTTTTTTTTATTTAGAATAGGGTAGGGAATTTTTTTTATTTTGGGGTTTATTATTTTATTAGGGGGCTTAGAATAGGTGTAATTAGCTTAAAAATCTTGTAATCTTTTTTTTATTTTTTGTAATTTAGTGGGGTTTTTTTTGTAATGTAGTTTAGTTTATTCAATTGTATTTTTAGATAGATATTTGTAGTTTATTTAATTTATTGATAGTGTAGGTGTATTTGTAACTTAGGTTAGGATTTATTTTACAGGTAATTGGGTAATTATTTTAACTAGGTAGCTATTAAATAGGTAATAACTATTTAATAGCTATTATACCTAGTTAAAATAATTAACAATTTACCTGTAAAATAAATATAAACCCTAACATAGCTATAATGTAATTATTAATTACATTGTAGCTATCTTAGGGTTTATTTTATAGGTAAGTATTTAGATTTAAATAGGAATATTTTAATTAATAATATTAATATTAGATTTATTTTAATTTTTAATAAGAGTTTAGTTAGGATGTTAGAGTTAGATAGGGTTATTATACTTAATATATATATAATATAATAACGATATTAACTATATGAACCCTAATATAATTAGGGTTAATATAGTTAATATAGCTGGCGGCGGTGTAGGGGGATTAGATTAGGGGTTAATACATTTATTATAGGTGGCCGCGGTGTAGGGGATGTAGATTGTAGGCAAAAGAGCAGTTTACTTTGTGACAAAGCCCCACCAAAAGCCCTTTTAAGGGCTGGCAAAAGAGCTGTTACTTTGGGGCATGCCCCGCAAAAAGCCCTTTTAAGGGCTGGCAAAAGAGCTGTTACTTTGGGGCAATGCCACGCAAAAAGCCCTTTTCAGGGCTATTTGTAGGATTAGACTTAGGTTTAGTGGTAGGGATAGTTTAGTATTTTAGGGGTTAAATAATTTAATATAGATGGCGGCGGGGTAGGGGGATTAGATTAGGGGTTAATAATTTTAAAATAGATAGCGGCAGGGTAGGGGCTCACTTTAGGGGGTAGGTAAGGTAGATGGCGGTGGTGTTAGGGGCTCACTTTAGGGGGTTATAGATTTAGTATAGCTGGCGGCGGTTTAGGGGTTAATAACTTTATTAGGTTGCGGCGGGCTCCGGGAGCGGCTGTTTAGTGGTTAATACATATTTTATTGTTAGGCTAGTGAGGGGGGATAGCGGATAGAGGGATAGACGTGTCGGGCTATGTTAGGGAGGCGTGTTAGACATGTCGGGCTATGTTAGGGAGGCGTGTTAGACAGTGCGGGTGATTTAGACTTTAGTCAGCTTTTGTAGGCGCCGGCAGTTTCTAACGTGCCGCAAGTCACTGGCGACGCCAGAAATTTGTACTTGCGCAGATTTCTGGACATCGCTGGTTTATCAGACTTACGGCACGTTAGCATCTGACGGCGACATATATGGGATAGCTCGAGTTGCGAGCTGAAACTGCGGGTGACGCGGGTTCCCTCGCTTGCGCCGCAAACTACGATCTATATCGGATTGCGCCCTATAGGAATCCTAATTTGGACACTCTGGACACTAAAGAGGACAATCACTTCTTAGAGGAAATTTATTTTATTATAATCACATTGTATATTACTGTGAACATTACTTATTTTTGTTTTATTTGTTTATCATTTACTTCTAAGGATAGCTGTATGGCAATTGTTTACTGTTTCTATTGTTTTTAACCATTGTTTTCATCTGTCTAGGGTACCCTATTAATAAATGTAATTTATGCATTTCTTTTGATATTGTAACACCTTTGTTAATTTTATATTATAGTATATTGTAGTATATATAGATACTTAAAGCCGTTTGGCGCTCCCTCCTATCATATACATCTATTTCTTTTCAGTTTTTAGTGATCTCTTTTTGGGAGCTTGTATCTTGCTAAATGTTGGCGCTCTATATATAATCAGTTCATCTTAATCTCATTCCTCTTGCATCTATAAACGCCACCCCCTTCACTTGTGCACTCTGGAACTCTCGCTCTGAAACAAGCTCACTTCTATCCATGATCTCTTTATCTCCCACTCTCTTAACCTTCTGGCTCTTACAGAAACCTGGCTCTCTGCTTCAGACACAGCATCCACTGCTGCACTGTCACATGGGGGTCTCCATTTCAGCCACACTCCTAGGTCTGGCAATAGACAAGGAAGTGGTGTTGGTATTTTACTTTCCTCTCATTGCACCTTTCAACAAATACAGCCCTTCTCTTCCCTCACATTTTCTTCATTTGAAGCACACATGATTCATTTATTTTCTCCCCCCTGTATACGTGTTGCAGTCACATACTGCCCCCTGGCTCCCCAACGCAATTTTTAGATCACTTTGCTGCCTGGCTTCCTTATTTTCTTTCCTCAGACACCCCTGCCCTCATTCTTGGTGACTTCAACATCCCTCTTGACAATCCCACTGCCTCCTCTGCAAAACAACTTCTTCAACTCACTTCCTCTTTCTGCCTGTCACAATGGACTGACTCTCCCACTCACAAAGATGGTCAATCCCTTGATCTGATTTTCAGCTATCGATGCACTATCTCAGATTTCACAAACTCCCCTTTTCCTCTTTCTGACCATCATCTCCTAACTTGCAACATGACTTCCCTCCCTACAACCCTCCCCTTCCTCTACCCCTTACACCAAACTTCACTGAAGCACTAAGTCATTAGATCAGCAACATCTTGCTAGCTCTATTGAACCTCTCCTCACTTCCATCACCTGCTTTTCCTGCCCTGACCAATCTATCTGCCTCTATAACTCCACCCTTACATTGGTCATTGACACTCTGGCGCCTCCTACCATAGCTTAGAAACCACACTCTCATCCTCAGTCTTGGCATACTCCTCTAACACGGTATCTACGCAGATGTTCCCATACTGCTGAGTGACACAGGAGGAAATCTCGGAATTCAGCTGACTTTCCTCACTACAAGTTCATCCTGAACTCCTACCATTCTGCCCTTAATCTTTATAAGCAACAATACTTCTCTAATCTCATCTTTACTCTTTCCTCTAACCTCTGTTTTCCACTTTCAATACTCTTCTCTGCCCACCCCCACCTCCTAATACAACTTCTCTCTCAGCTCAAGAATTTTCCAGCCACTTCAATAACAAAATTGACTCCATCAGAAATGAAATCACCTCTCAACTTACTTCTCCCACCCTCTCAAAAGTTCACAATCATTCAAAACCCAATTACCCTTAAATTTAGCTCTTTTGCCCCTGTTATCGAGGAAGACATTTCTGCCCTTATACTGTTCTCCCACCTCACTACCTGTCCCCTCTACCCTATCCCCTCACTGCTACTCCTATCCCTCTCTTCTACCCTCACCCCCATACTCACACACATTTTCAACCTCTCCCTCGGCATTGGTATATTTTCCTCATCTCTAAAACATGCACTGGTCCCACCTATCCTCCAAAAACCTTCCCTCAATCCAACCTCCCCATCCAAATACTGTCCTATTTCCCTACTCCCTCTTGCCTCAAAGCTCCTTGAAAAGCTAGTATATGCATGTCTATCCCCTTTCCTTATACTATACTCTCTTCTTGACCCACTGCAATCTGGATTTCGTCCCCATCACTCCACAGAGACAGAAATTGTTAATGTTACCAATGACCTACTTACAGCAAAAATCCAAAGGCCACTTCTCTCTGCTTACCCTCCTTGATCTGTCTGCAGCCTTTGACACTGTTGACCACCCTCTTTTGCTCCAAACCCTCCAATCCTTCGGCATCTGCGACACAGCTTTCTTGTGGTTCTCTTCCTATCTATCTAACCGTACCTTTAGTATAGCCTTCTCTGGAGCATCCTCTGCCCCGTTACCTCTTTCTGTTGGTGTACCTCAAGGCTCTGTCCTCAGTTCCCTTCTCTTTTCAATCTATACATCATCATTAGGTTCCTTAATAAAGTCCCAATGGGTTTCAATATCATTTGTATGCTGACAACACCCAAATCTACCTTTCTGCACCAGACCTACCTCCTTCCTTACTAACCCGTGTCACTAACTGTCTTTCTCAAATCTTATCTTGGATGTCCTCTCACTACCTTAAGATAAATCTCTCCAAAACTGAACTACTTATTTTTCTCCCTTCTTCCAAAATCTCCACCCCCCCCCATTTTCTATAACTGTTGATAATTCCATCATTACCCCTACCCCGCATGCCTGATGTCTTGGGGTCACACTTGACTCAGACCTTTCCTTCACGCCTCACATTCAGTTCTTGGCTAAAGTCTGCCACTTCCACCTTAAAAACATCTCTAAAATTAGACATTTCCTTACACAAGACACAACTAAGATTTTAATTCAGTCTGTCATCCTTTCCCATCTCAACTACTGCAACTCCATCCTCTCTGGTCTATCTAGCTGCTACCTAGCTCCTTTAGAATCCATAATGAATGCCTCTGCTAGGCTCATCTTCCTTACACGTCACTCTTCATCTGCTGCACCTCTCTGCCAATCCCTTCACTGGCTTCCTCTTGGCTCCAGGATTAAACACAAAATCCTCATGCTGACATATAAAGCCCTCAACTGCACTGCTCCACACTAAATTTCAGACCTTGCCTCCAGATACTCTCCCTCCCGTCCCCTTCGCTCTGCTCACAATATCCTACTCTCCTCCTCTCTTGTTACTTCCTCACATTCCTGTTTACAGGACTTCTCCAGACTGGCCCCCATCCTGTGGAACTCCCTGCCTCGCTCCACAAGACTCTCCCCTAGTTTTAACAGCATCAATCGCTCCCTAAAGACTCTACTATTCAGGGATGCATACAACCAACACTAACCTTTCTTAACTCCTATCGCTTTCCCCTTGAACCCCTTAGAATGTAAGTCTATGAGCCCAGCTGTTTGTAGATCGCCTTCATAAGAGCCGACTACAAAAGTGCAACTCTCGGCAGTGCCCTCTACCCATTTTATCCCTATAAATGTTATCCTGTATACCAACTATGTTTATAATGCTGCAGAATCTGTATGCGCTCTACAAATACCTGTTAATAATAATAATAAAAATAATAAAATTATGCATAAGCCAGACCTTAATTAATAATGTTACTGTTGCATATTTTAACAACAAATTGGCAATAATTACATCTAAATTCAATGTAAGTTCAGAGCTTAAACATCTTTAAAAATTAAACAACTTTTAAAATCAATATAACATTTTTTAAAGGTTAGTTACTAAGAATGGCATCAAAGCATATGTATCTACTCCAGAATTGTTCTTGTTTAAAAAGATAGATATTCCCTTTACTACTCATTCCCCAGTTTTGCATAACCAACACAGTTATATTAATAGACGTTTTACCTGTGTGATTACATTGTATCTACATCTCTGCAGACTGCCCCCTTATTTCAGTTCTTTTGACAGACCTCCATTTTAGTGACTCATAAATAGCTCCATGGGAGTGAGCACTTTGTTATTTCTCTATGGCACACATGAACTAGCTATGAAAAACTGTCAAAATGCACTGAGATAAGAGGTGGCCTTCAAGGGCACATAAATTAGCATATCAATAAAGAATATTAGCTTTCAATAAAGAATACCAAGAGAACAAAGCAAATTTCATGATAAAAGTAAATGGGAAAGTTGTTTAAAATTGCATGCCCTATCTGAATCATGAAAGTTTCATTTTGACTAGACTGTTTCTTTAAATTCAAATGTTTTTTGCTTATGCCAAAAAACATTAGAATATCATATCTTTAAAGTTTCATATCTCCAAAACTAAAAGCACATCTTTTGTTTTATAGAATAAAACTAAGGATAATTCAGACTACATCAGTTATCATGGTATTTAATGTAATAGGTTTGGATGCAGCTTTCTCTAAAACATTCTCTCCATTAATGATTTCAGTGATTTGAATGACAAGATAATCTTCCAAATATCAGCTAAATTAATATATAAAAAGATAATATAATAAATGTGGCCTCATTTGGAAGATGTTTTTTATTATATCATTGTAGTATTTAATAGCTTTGTTAAAATATTTAGAAAAAAAAAAATCATTTTAACATGCATATTGCAATATCCTTCTAACTTTGGCTTTGCTATCCTCTGTCTGCAGGTGGACCATCTGAAGGAAAATTATTCCCTGGAGATCAAATAATTATGATAAATGATGAACCAGTCAGCAGTGCTCCAAGGGAGCGAGTGATTGACCTTGTCAGGTACGTGATATGTTTCCTCTTTTTATTCATTGAGGCAGAAAAAAGTGTTAAGCCTTTGTCAACCACTGATGAAACATTTTATGGCTACAGAAAACTCTGTTTTCTTCCACATTTATTTACTTGCTGAAAATACAAAGCATAAAGATATGGGTTATTCAGTGCAGATATTATTACGCCTATTTCAGTTTTGTAATAGTGATAATGTGTAGTTATGTTTTTAACCGACCACATAAAAAAGTAAAATCAAAATGCACTCAACCACAAATATGATGCACTTGTGAAATACTTGATAAGTACATGGATAAAGTATATACTAATTTCCTAAAATAATATGTTTAATATAAACGTAGCTTTATGGTCCCATGGTTGTCACCATATTTCATTTTTTATTTCTATTTTATATATAGGTACAGTGTACTGTAAATTGTTCGATCCCTTAATGTGTTTAAAATGATCAATTTTACCTGCTGGACTGTATACAATTGTTTACAAATATATCCTTTACCTTTGTCTTTTGAAATATTTGATTTTGCTTGTTGAATTCCTGCATGTACTAAAAAGTTCAATACTGCAGTAATGGCCCAAGAAAGGCTATGTAAACGAGATACAGCAGAATATATCACATGCATATACGTCAGCTACCTATAGGAAAAAAAAAACTTTACTTCATTCTGATTTGATTGACTTTAGTATTTATAACGTAAAATGTATTTAAGAAACAGTCCTGTAACAATTGATGTATACCAAATCTATTCCCCTCTATTCCAACTCATTAGATTTTAGTCATGGCAAAACTTTGTATTCAGTTCCAGACTTTGTTGTTTTCTTTTCCATGAGATTTTCTGTGAGATTACAATACATTAGACTTTTAGAAAAGAGACATTTGTTTTTAAAATAAATACAAATATGGTAAATTATTTGTTAATACTGGTTCAAAACAATATAATGAAAACATTGACAATGTAGTAAAATAATTTGGTAATACAGTATAGTTTAAAAAAATCTGTTCATTAAAATGCCATTAAACCCAACAAATTTCCTTCATGATTCAGATAGAGAATACAATTTTAAGCAACATTCCAATTTACTGCTATTACCTAATTTGCCACAATCTTTAGATATCCTTTGTTAAAGAAATATCAATGCACATTGGTGAGCCAATCACATGAGGCATCTATGTACAGCCACCTATCAGAAGCTACTGAGCCTATCTAGATATGCTTTTCAGGAAAGAATATCAAGAGAATGAAGCAAATTAGATAATAGAAGTAAATTAAAAAGTTGTTTAAAATGGTATTCTCTATCTGAATCATGAAAGAAAAAATGTGGGTTTAATGTCCCTTTAAGTGTTTTTCAGTATCCCTGTGAAAAAAATTTTAATTTAGAATGTGATTGCTTATTTGAAATATTAAAATAATATCATAAACTGTATGGGGCCGATTTATCAAATGCCAGGGGGACATGATTCGCTGTTGGCATTTATCATTACACAAACATTTCTGGTGAAATGCTTGTGCAGTGCCGCCCCCTGCACATTAGTGGCCAATCAGCTGCTAGCAGGGGGATTCAATCATCCCAATCGTATCTGATCTGGATGATTGCAGTCCACAACCTTTTAGTTAATTAGCAGAGGTCTTATGACCACTGCTTCTTAACTTATGCTTCTAGCAAGCCGGAAACATCGCAGGTAGAAAGCAGCATCCGCTGCTTAATAAATCTACCCATATGAATTGATACCATTATATATAGCATCATATCTTTCTATCAGCTAGTGCAATTTTTTATCTAGATATTGTCATACTGTGTTACAATAATTGGATCTATAGAAAAGTTCTTAAAGGGACAGTCAACACCAGAATTTTTGTTGTTTAAAAGGAAAGATAATCCCTTTATTACCCATTCCCCAGTTTTGCATAACCAACACTGTTATAGAAATACAATTTTTACCTCTTTAATTACCTTGTATCTATGCCTCTACAAACTGCCCCCTTATTTCAGTTCTTTTGACAGACTTGCATTTTAGCCAATTAGTGCTCACTCCAGGGTAACTTTACATGCATGAGCTTAATGTTATCTATATGAAACACATGAACTAATGCCCTCTAGTGGTCAAAATGCATTCAGATTAGAAAATCTACTTGAAAATGTTTATTGTTTGAAAAGATAGATAATCCCTTTATTATCCATTCCCCAGTTCCATAACCAACACTTTTATTTTAACCCCTTAACCCAAAAATGGAGTAGCTCTTTGTCATGCAATATGAAACCCTTCGTACCACATAACATAAATCTTCATTGCAGTTTCAGGAAGCTCCAGTAGTCTTGGCTGTCAAGTAACAGCCAAAAGCTGCTATTCCTGAGTTGCAGGCATCTGTCTTAATATGATAATGGAGCACAATTACAGATTAATTGCATATATACAGATGAACTTTTTTACAAATATGGATTTATTCAATACCAGAGATCTTCTACTTTCAGACACACAAAAATCAATAGATTCAGAATCATCCGCTAAATTGAATCTATTTAAATCATTGTCTGAATTAGAAGAAATACTGATAAAAGAAATAAAACAAAAACTAGAACTTAATTTTATGAACAGATATATTGAACTGAATATGGTACCTAGAGGACTTAGATTGAAGAAGAATTGCACATTTGAATTAGAAGATGATCATGCCAAAGAGTGGTAAAGTATTTTAGAAAAACATCTTCTGACCTAATGAAAGTAATAATAAAAGCGAGAACTAGATCACTAGGACAGTTAGCAGAAAAAGTTGAGAAATTTAAAGAGATATTAAAACCATACACTGAAGATAACCTATTTAAACCAAAACAGACAGAAATCATAAAAAATATGAAAGAACTAAGTGAGAATATAAATAAAGACAAATTAAATAAAATGGAAAGAGATGAGGATGATTACAAACACATCAATTTAAGTTGTAAAATGATAGAAACTATACGACGGATTCACACAACGCATTAGAAAGAAATGGAATAAGTGAACCCTCTCACTTGTAATATGAAACACACCCGAGAGAGGAACATTATGATAACACAAATAATTCACATCTTCTTTTTAAAAAAGAAAACAAAAAGACACAACAAACTGAATGGAAAAATCCAAACAGCCACTTTAGAAACCATAATCAGAAATATCAAACACAAAATGAGAGAGATAGGACTCCAATCAGAGACAGGAGACCATATAATAGAAATTATAATAAAAATTATGATTATAATTATGATTACAATAGAAATAATCATTATTACAACATAGATAGACAAAATGAAAATTGGAGAAATAGAAGATTTGAAAGAGATGATAATTATCATAATTATCAAGACTTTCATCCTAATCATCATAATCAGTATAATAATCCCCCAAATGACTACACAAATAGACATAATAATACTGAAACTCATAATAGAGGATGGTTTAGGGACACCAGAAGATTTCAAAATAAGAATAAATACTTGGTAAACAACTCACCAAGATTTAATAAAGAAGTCTAAGTAAAAAACAGATTTGAACCACTGACACACTTGGATAACACAAAAGATAAGGATTTTTTAGGGTTAGGTCACGATAAACAAGATACATCAAAATGACTACATTCAGAGAATCAAAAACGAAAACAAAGGTTAGAGGGTGCAGAGTAAGAGGAAGAAAAAGACCACAAGCGTTCAGTAGTAAATAATGAAATAAAAAATGCAAATAGTTACAATGTTATCTTTAACCTGAGCAATAAGGAATTAAATGAGGAGCAAAAGGGAGTTTTGAATAAAGGCCTCACGTTTGCCCCTACTTGTAGAATGAATACATTCGATACATTAATAAATGTTAACCAATTTGTAAGAAAACTGGCTCTAAAAAGATATTTCCAAAAGACTCCAATAGAGAAACAAATTCCATGAGATAATACATCCATTAAGAAAGATTTTGTACACACTATATTAAAACCAAAATCACATTTCACATGTCCAAAAATGTGTACTAAGCAAGAAAATAAGTCAAAATTTGACTAAAAGAGAAAAAGATATTTTAAGCGAACTTAAGGCTGATACATCAATTACTATCAAACACGTAGATAAGGGTGGAGGCATCGTCCTCTTAAATACTGATGACTATATTATAGAAGCCAACAGACTACTAATGGATAAAGATACGTACAAAAAACTGAGTAAAGATCAGGTGAAATCCCAAATAATAAATTTCTCAAAAATAATAGCAAATGCTCAATCTATGGGTATTATTAATAATGATGAATATAAATTTATTAATATTGTACACCCTAGGACCCCAATTTTCTACTATTTACCCAAAATCCATAAGAGTCTGACTACACCTCCAGGCTGTCCCATAATATCAGGCATAGGTTCATTAACTTATTAACTAATTAACTTAACAATATGTGGACCAATTTTTGCAATGTTATGTCCAAACTCTACCTTCGTACCTAAAAGACAGATTTTCTAAATTCCTTGGAGAATATTAAATGGAATACTAAATTCATCACTATATACAAATATAAATCATCAATTAGGCTTGAAAGCAGTTAAACATTTTTTGGATAACAATTATAAGATGAGTAAATAACAGATTACATTCATTTTAGACTGTATCTCATTTATCCTCCACAATAATTATTTTGATATTAATGGTGAATTATTTTTGCAGTTATTTCTGAAAGAGAGGAGAAGAGAGCAGACTCAAGTGTAGAGTAGTAATCCTTTAATACGTGCGCGCGCACAAAAAGTGGCAACTCACAAGATAAATAAATAAAAACAGCATAGAACACAATGTGTTATGGTTATAGATAACTTATCCTACAAAACACCGGCTCAGCAAGCAGCTCCAGATACACTCCCACACTCTTGGACTGATGTCAAGGATACCCGGTCCGGGTTAGTAGCAATATTTTCAAAGTCCGTTTGGGTTCCGTAGATTCTATGTGCTGATATAGTGAAGCAGGCTGTAATGGCCCAGAGGAATTGGAAAAAGACACAAACTGTAAATTAGTACATTGATCCTCGGCACACAAACCGATAGATTCCCAACTGCAGAGCGGGATCTACGGCGGCCTCACAGGATTAGAAAAAGGGGCGGTTCTCTACGCGTTTTATTCCGACACAACGGGACTTTCTCAAGAGTAATTATTCAAGGTACTGCAGTGCTCTCTATAAATGATGTGAAAACACACACTCCCACTTGTCGGACCAATCCTTTAAGAGATACAAGCTTGATACAATCATAGGGAGTATGGCGTAACCTTGAAATCGTTTAAAATGGGAAATGTATATTACATAAAATCAATAGAATATTCCACTTAAAATGAATATGTTGAATACATGAATCATATACATATGTAAATAGTTAAAATACATAAAATACAATAATTAATAAAACCAATCAATAAAAAAAACCATAATATATACTGCCACATATTTATAAAACATTAAAATATTTTTTTTTTCTTATTAAATATTAACCAATACATTTCATAAAAAAAGCCTGTATATCTAATTAGATATACAGGCTTTTTTATGAAATGTATTGGTTAATATTTAATAATAAAAAATATATATATTTTAATTGCTGCCATACTCCCTATGATTGTATCAAACGTGTATCTCTTAAAGGACAGATTTCATTGGACCGACAAGTGGGAGTGTGTGTTTTCACATCATTTATAGAAAGCACCTTGAATAATTACTCTTGAGAAAGTCCCGCTGTGTCGGGACGAAACGCATAGAGACCCACCCCTTTTTCTGATCCTGTGAGGCCGCCGTAGATCCCGGTCTGCAGTTGGGAATCTATCGGTTTGTGTGCCGAGGATCAACGTACTAATTTACCGTTTGTGTCTTTTTCCAATTCCGCTGGGCCATTACAGCCTGCTTCACTATATCAGCACACAGAATCTACGGAACCCAAACGGACTTTGAAAATATCGCTACTAACCGGGACCGGGTATCCTTGACATCAGCCCAGGAGTGTGGGAGTGTATCTGGAGCTGCTTGCTGAGCCGGTGTTTTGTGGGATAAGTTACATCTATAACCATAACACATTGTGTTCTATGCTGTTTTTATTTATTTATCTTGTGAGTTGACACTTTTTGTGTGTGTGCACGTATTAAAGGATTACTCCTCTACACTTCAGTCTGCGCTCTTCTCCTCTCTTTCAGAATTTTTTCGCTACAGGGTCTGTGGAATCACCTTTATAAGAGGAGCTGTCGGACTTTCCTTATGGATATATATACATATTATATATATATATTTGTCTGTGAATATCGGATTACATAGGATCTGTTTTTGTTTTTAGAGTATATTTCCATTTATTGTATATATATTGGGGGATTTGTATTTGTTACAATATATTATATTAATATATATCAAGAGACATCAATATATACATTATATATGTTCTATATCAATATCTCACATTAACATATAGATTCAGGATTAGCGCTACTTGGTGTATTTATTTACACTGTTTCTGTGTTTATATTGTCTTTTTGCAATTAAAAGGTATGGCTATGGGCACAAGGTTTGCGCCCAGCTATGCGAATATTTTCATGGGATTATTTGAAGATGAAAACATTATCAATTCCCCATGGGACGCAAACCTTGTGCTCTATAGACGCTACATCAATGACATCTTCCTAATTTTGAATGACGATGTAGAATTGTTAGAATTATTTCTTGAGGATATAAATAATAACACCTGGGGCCTAGATTTCACCCATGAACAAAGTAGAGAAAGTATAAGTTTTTTAAATGTAAAACTTGAAATAGTTAACAATGAAATTATAACTTTTTTTAAACATGTTGATGCAAATAATTATATACACTGGGAAAGCTGCCACCTCGAAAGATGGGTGGAAAATATCCCCAAGGGTCAATTCCTCAGAATTAGTAAAATTTGCACTCAATTTAGTGACTATGAGAAACAGGCAGAAATTCTAGAAAGGGAATTTAAAGACAGAGGTTATAAAATGGAAAAAGTACAAGAAACTATGCAAATAACACTGATAGGGCTGATCTACTCAAATATAAGAACAAACGATCAACAAATTATACCAAAGACATACAGAAAATGGGCCAGCTTTTATCACTAACTATAGCGAAGATCACAAGCTGGTAAAGAGAATCTTGAAAAAACACTGGCACATCATACTGAAAGATCCACTTCTAAGTGACCAGATAGGCGATTACCCTAGGACTATATTTAAAAAGGCTAGAAACCTTAAATCTATTCTTGCACCAAGTCAATTTAAAACAAATAAACAGAAAGATAGAGACCTAAGAGGTAACACAATAAAAGGTTTCTTCCCCTGCCATGATTGCAAGGCCTGCAAACACAGCAATAGAACAAAAACAGTTAAGGCAACAAAAAGTACATACGAACATACTATTAGGCAAAATATTAGATGTCAGGATAAAAATGTGATTTACATTACACAATGTTTGTGCAATTTGCAGTACCTAGGCGAAACCAGCCGCACATTAAGAGAAAGGATAAGAGAACATCTTTGGAATATTACATGGGGTAAGAAGAAACATCTTCTATCAAAACACGTTTAAGAAGTACATAATCAGAAATCAGATAGTTTCAAATTATGGGGAAATAAGAAACTCAAAAAAAATAGAGGTGAAATCCTAGAAAAAGACCTTCTACTTAGAGAGACTAAATTATGTTTTAAATTCAACACATTAACACCGATAGCTCTTAATGCCCAATTAGAGCTCAATCCTTTTATTTAATATTCTTTGCTTTTTTCTAAAATAATAACTGTTATCCTATTAATAACGTATGTGATGTAAGATTTGTGAGGTCATTTAGTAGATCCACAAAAAAAACCTTCACAATGTATTATCTAAAGATATATATATATATATATATATATATATATATATATATATATATATATATATATATATATATATATATATATATATATATATATATATATATATATATATCCACTATCGTATATTCGAAATGTGCCTTTAACTTTTACATTTTTGGTTCTATAAGAATATGTGAATATATTGATCACCTCTGTATATTCGGTACACATCAATAGATCATGAGAAACTTATAATACGATTTGTACAATCATATTTAGATATGAGTTCATTATCGAAATCCAATATTTGAATATAGTTTACATGATCTAACACATAAATTTGCCCTTAAAGATATCAAACCAGATAGGACGCAGCAATAATTATTTTTTATGTTTTATCTTTTAATTCTGTCAGATATAATGTAGGGTATGTTTGTAAACTAAACCTATTTTATCATAAAAGATCTGATAGGAAATTTGCATTATTTTCTGCACAATTGTGTCTAAATAAGAGTTTACTATTGAACTGCTAAACCAAAATACAAACCTCCAATGGACACCACCCATCATTAACTCCCCCTCAAGGGATTCAAATCAGATGAAAGGGGAAGACTCATGAGATGTATAAAGGATTCTGTCATCAGACCAAACAGACATGCAACTTGATAAAGGCATTGTACTAATGCCGAAATGCGTAGAAGCAGTTTTACCCTCTTTGGTTTTATTTTGCAGTTGTTTTACTCCTCTTGTGAAGTGCACTTCACTTTTTACTTTGCCAAACTCTGTGATACAATTGGTTCTGTGTACAGCTACAGCTTGCTAAGAACCCAAAGGACGGCTGCAGATTAGAAAAGACTGACACTCATTGACCCGTTGCCCGGATAGGCCAGCCGGCTGAACGCGTAAGCAAGTCACATGACCAAGACACCTCAACACGCCAGCTAAACAGATCTGCCAGATGAGAGGGAGATCGGTCGTAAGGAAAAGAAGGAGCGACAAAAAAATCCCCAGACGTTCACTTGATCATTCTTAAGCGGCTAGTCGTGTGTGAAGACGGAGCATATTCCACTTAAGCCGAAGCTGTGCCAAACCTGATGTCGGGTAGGAGTACTGTCTATACTTTTGTCATTATCAAACATACGGAACTTTGTATCGGAACTCTGTATCAGTGTTCAGGTTCTTTTTTTGGAGTCTATATTTTTGATACTTTTGTGCCAAAATTCATGTGTCACTATTTAATTTTTTCTGACACGGTGTTCATTATTTATTTATTAATCATTTATCTATTATTTTGAGTGCTGTGGCCACAGCTGATTTTATTCATTGTTGTCCATCTTGAATTTGGTCTAGTAAAATATTTATATATCACATTATACTTTATTATTATTTTCAAATTATTATTTTAGTTGAGCATTTGGTTAGGATCTATATATCTAACTTCCGACTTCATCTCATAGTAATTTTGTGTACCATAGATTTGGTATAGTATTATTCATGTACTATATTTAGATTAGTAAATCCTACAATATCTTATAACTGGTTTTGCCTCTAGAAAACCTTAGCTTCTTTAGCGCTTCCCAATACATTTTCCTTATCCCATATGAAGGCAGTTACCAGCCTTTAATGCTATATACACTGCAAGCCATAAATATGCTCTCAGTTACATGGACTCCTGTTCAGAATCTCTTAAATCCTTCCTACCCAAGCACCAACTTGCCCCTTCAGTACTTTAAGCATTGATTACAATTGAGTTCTTAAGTAAAGAGTTGGAAAATGTTTGCCCTGGTTTTTTTGCCTAGGGAAAGTGCCACAGATCTGGTGGCCATATTATTCCATGCATATTTAACAAATGTTTGTCCATTTTTTAATGGAGCTGTGAATATTTAAGCGTTGATTTTCCTTATAAAATAGCTGTTCTCTTAAGAATAAAGTTCCCTATTAAATGCAGTTCATACAACCAAATATTAGAGTACAATAGTATACTTCCATTTGCTTGTAGCCTGAGGCAGAAAACATTTCTTTTATAGTTACAGACAAAAGCTACTCATTTCATCACAGCCTTGTTTTCTCTGGTGGACTCTAAAAAAATCAATGTGGTAGGTATGCTGCTGACTTGCTATACACTTTAATAAATAAAAATAGTATTTGTTTGAGAATATTACAAATCTGATTTGCTGAAACTGTAGCTTGGAGTTCCAACATGAATTTTTAATGTTTTAATATATGAGAAAGGAATATTTCTACTGTTACCAAAAATAGAATAATAAAAACAACACAAGCCGCAAATGAACAAGGTGCTAGAGTAGATGTAAAACATCAAGAAACAATCAACTTCATTATTCTGTTTTTCAAAGAATTTAATCAAAATATTTATTGCTTAGTTTTTTACAAAATGAAATACACCTTAAACTGATTCATAAAGAGAACAACCAAAGCAAAGCTGACTTCATAGATTACTTTTGATGTCATGTTTCAATCTTGTCAAGTCTTTTTATTAAAATCTGTCTCTTTCCTGCCTCCATTTAAGATCAAGCAGCTGACTCTATTTTATAACAACAGACCAGCAAACATGGGCCAATGAGCACAGAGAAGCCAGCTTCTTTTGAGTCATAAATGGTTTTGTGCGAGGTAGAAAAATGAAAATAAATAAAAATGAAAATAAATAAAAATAAATAAATTATACGAAAATAAATAGATTTTAAAAAATTCATGAATTAAACTCCTGCTCATTTTTATAAGTCTATGCAATGCCGTGAGGCTGTACTTTTAAGTTGACCTTTACTTTAAATTACAAAAAATACAAAACTCAAAAATTACAGAAAAAAATAAACAAAATTATCAAAAATTAAAAAATTAAACCTTATGCCTATGAAAATAAAAAAGCCCCCCAACATAAAAACACCTCCTAATCTAAACTAAACTAAACTAAACTACCAATAGCCCTTAAAGCCGTTCCAGCCCATTAAATCCCTAATCTTAAAAATAAAAAAAAATCCTAAAACTAAGCACCAAATAGGTATTCACCATTCCTGAAGTCCGGCGGAGAAGGTCTTCTTCCAGGCGGCTCCATCATCTTCAATCTTCATCCGTAACAAAGGCAGCACAGAGCGAAGGTGCGAAGCTGGCTTCCCCTGAAGCGTGGATCCTCAGCGGCGGTCCTCAATGGTGGCGGTCCTCGGCGGTCATCGGTGGCATGGAGGCTCCACTTCATGCGATCGTCTATCACACACTGAAGATTGAATGCAAGGTACCCCATATTTATTGGGGTGCCTTGCATTCCTATTGGCTACATTTTTTAAATCAGCCAATAGGATGAGAACTACTGAAATCGTATTGGCTGATTTGAACAGCCTATAGGATTTCAGTAGCTGACTAAAAAGAAACTTCACAGGAGTGAGCACAATGGGCTAGATTACAAGTGGAGCTCTAAATATCGCTTACTAGGAAGAATTTCGCTCCCGAAAGTGCACTTACATAGGCTTCTATGGGATCCTCGTTCTGATGCCTTTACAGCATCAGAAACTCACGCATCAAAGGGGGTAAGGGGTGCAGCTATGGGCAGCATTTTAAAATATATATGTACATGATTTTATATATATATATATTTATGTGATAATATGTGTATATACACATATTAACATATAAATATATATGTATATGGGGGCGGAGTTATCCAGCAACCTAGCCGGACGTGCCTGCTCATAGCTCCGTCTAAAAAACTCACAAATATAGCTTTAAAATACAGCTTTTTGCCACCAAAGCCGCCCATAGCTGGTGGGACACAGGGTAACATAGCCAGGAATACCCCAGAACTCTTAAATCAATAAAACGTGAGCAGAGACTTGGAGGATACGGTCATTTTAGAACCCGAGGACAAGGGATGGTAACACCCTCCCCACCATATCCTCACCTCATAGCTTTATGGAGTATTAAGAAACACCATCATCTGCCCCCTTGTGGGCATGACACCCAGCAGACCTGTGGAGGTACGGAGAGGAGGAGCGCTGGAGCTAGAACAGCTATCTTCGTCCACGTGGGCAGGCAGCAGAGCGGACACCAGTTAACGCAGCTTACCGGAACCTGTGCCGATGGTGTAGGAAGCTTAGTCAGACAGAGATGGTCACACAGCTGGATCCTAAGGTAGGAGTGGAGTGGGGTGACGGATCCTTTGCTGCCTCTGATTTTGGCACAAATCACCATTGATCCCGGCGCATAAGTGAGCGCTCCGCCTACCTCAACAAGCGCTTCGGCGCTGGGCCTCTGCTATGGGCCCACCACAAGGCCGCTCAGCCCTGCATAGTCAGAAGAGCTAAGTTTTGGTATTAGGCAAGACTAAAAGGGATCGGTGCCCCTAATAACTTGCTGGACCCAGCAGATCCCCTGTTGCAATCCACACACACGCTTGGGCAGCAGAGAGAGGGGAGGGCCAAAAGACTGGTATTCCAAGTGATGGCACCTAATCATTGTTTGGGCTCCCCTCAGCACAGCAGCATATAGGGAATCCCCACAACTGATTAAAAGGGGCATAAATGGCAATAAGGGTCTGAGCAAGCCACCAACTTCTAGCTCTGCATGAGTGTCTAGGGCCCGTGTCAGCCAGCTTGGGGGACCACATTTGAGAAGAGGGTGTGGGTTTCTCCTGGTAAATCAATACACAGAGGCCAGGGGAGACAATAAAAAAAGGAAAACCATCATAATTGTCTTGCACTCACTATCTATATCCTGTGTCCCTTCCAAGCAGTGCCCAGAGGTGTTGCCAGGTGCTAGGCCACCCCTATTGCTTATCTCTAAATACACCTGGAGACCACTAAGTACCTACTTTGAACCAGCTATGACCTGCATGGACACGTCCCCTTGAGAGAGTCCTTTTTACATGCTTCTTGCAGAGATGCCCTTTTTTCTCTAGGTACCCTGACTCACCTCATAATGTGAGTTACACCTAAAGGTCTGAACCCCGCCAGTCCAACAACATATCACAACATACTTGGACCAGACAAGATTGCTCCAATAATAAAGCTTCTACTATAAAATTATCATGTCGCATGCATTCAAGAGAAAACAGAAGTCCTACACCGGCCCTAAGTGGAAAGTAGCGGATCACTTCCACCACTCTGACAGAACAGCCGACACGGGCTCAGATGAGGAGGACTCAGATGTTTGAAATCTGTCAGATGCCCATATCAGCACCACCTTGTCACAACAGGTGTCCCATCTTCCATAAGCTTACAGCATGTCCAACAACATGATGGACTCAAATTGCTACAAGCTTCTCGTCATGAATCCCTTTCAAAGAAATTTGACAGATTGGATGCTGACTTGAAAAGAGATATTGGTATGATTGGAGAGCACACAGATGTGTTAGAACGTAAACAAGAAGACCTAATGATAGACCATACTAATCTCCTAAGTTATTCACAGAACTTAGCGGGCCAACTGTCAGACCTGGTGATGAAGCTGGCCGACCTGGAGGATAGGTTGCACCGCAACAATATCCGGATAAAAGGGGTCCCGGAAACAGTTCTACCCCAAGATCTTGACCACTACTTGCAAGACCTCTTCCGGTCTATTCTAGGCCCTGCCCTAAAGGAAGAAGCCCTCATAGATAGAGTCCATCAGGCACTGAGACCACGATCTGCTGATGAAGGGAAGCCGAGAGATGTCATCGCCCAGGTCCACTACTATACCTTTCGTAAAAAGCTGCTCAGAGCCTTGGCTAAAGATAAGGTTTTGCCAGATAAGTTCGCTGATCTTCAAATCTACCCAGACCTCTCACCTCATACGCTGCAATTGTGTAGACACTACCAACCATTTACGAGAATAATGAGGGACAAGGGTCTGAAGTACAGATAGGAGTTCCCAGTGAGGCTCTTTATTACAAGAGAAAGGCAGCAATATGTAGCCTCCACGCCCGAGCAAGCAAGGGAACTGCTACAGAAATGGGATTATTTGCCCAGAGATGCAGATGACAGCTCCACAAGTTGCACTGCACCCTGTGACCTGCGAGCATCAGCACCAGAGTGGAGATCCTTATCGCAGAGGCCTACTTCTGCAACAAAGAAAGTACCGGTACCAGTGGGCCTTAACCCGGCTCAAACAGAATAGAGACTCTGACTGAACTCTTATTGTATTTCCATCCAGAGGTTAAAGAGTTAGCCATAGTGAACATCTCTGGAAACCCTAACAGCCCAAATGATCGAGGATGGGTGAGAACTTTTATTAAAAAAATAATAATAATAAAAAAAAATGTGTAATGCCTGATATGTCTAAATACTAGATAGGGGCTTAGTTAACTTGATATAGAATAACGAATCACTTCCAGATGTCTTTATTTTAGTATATTTCTATTTAATAGATGTATATTTAGTGACAGTTATTTGCTAGTGATGCGCTGGGAGTTAGCTGACTTCCCCCCTCCTCTCCACTGGCGACACATAGAGGGTACGTTAAGACCTAACATAGCCTGGACTTTCCATGCTTTAGCAGGAGGGATGGGGGGGAGATAACAATCAGCAAGCTTGATATACCCTGACATAGTGCTATAAAGTACTCAGCGCCCCTGAAGATTAGGGGATAACTCTAGTATCTAGAACTGTATGAGTGAAATGTTTACTAATTATTTCTACTTGAATTAAAAGTGAATTAAATGATGTTTTCTTAACAACATTTTTCCTATTGTATTAGGTGATTTTAGAGAGTTGGTTGGCTCCCCCCCCACACTCATAACCGGTGACCAGTAAAAAGCAGCTTGCGTCATAATGTGTTCCGGACTCCCAATGCAACGCTTGTGGGGATGGGGGGGAGTCTGAGGTCAACCAACTTAGTTCTCATCAGCTTATCGTTGCCGCGACTATTATCAAGCTGATTTAATATGCCAAGGAGGGATTGTTGAGTAATATCTCTATTTATGTTAGCAATCTTGTCTACTGTTTATTTTTTTTGTTGAACTGTTATTATGTTAAAGTATGCTACATTCATATTTTATGTGACTGGTGGGAGGTAAGGCATTTGCTAACCTCCCCCCCAACTAGTTAGTTGTGTTCTCCTGGGTCAATCCCTGTGAGATTACTCAATGTGAAAGTGTGAATTTATAACTTTTATTTAGCCTCTAAGACTCCTGTGACACTCTTCTGCAATGACAAGTAGGTCCGCTGTCCTTCGCACCAACTTAACTTTAGAAGACAGACTGCTCCTGAACAGTCCTTAATAAGCCCTTCCCCCTTCCCTCCCTCTCACCTCGAGACATGGCTCCAATTAGAATAACAACCCTTAATACTCAAGGACTGAACTCCCCCACAAAGTGTAGCCTCCTATCAAGGTTCCTCCTGACCCACAAAATTCACTTGATGTTCCTTCAGGAAACACATTGGACAGGGGGTTCCCGGTTTTTCAAGAGCTCCTCATACTATCCAGTCTGTGAAATGGCCTCAAATCTGGAGGAAAAGAAAAGAGGGGTAGCCATAGTAATTAGTAGAGATTTAAAATATGCAGTGGAATATATTGAAAAAGATGAGGAAGGCCGCTTTCTCATAATTGTATGTACACTGAACGATGTTCTATTTACACTAGTTACCGTCTACACCCCCAACACCCAACAACTACCTTTTCTGTGCAAACTCCTAAGACGCATTGACCAACTTAAAAGGGGGCATTTAATAATTGGGGGAGACTTTAACTTAGTATGGGACCCGATGCTTGACAAACAATATGCTTCAAAACCACAAACTGACAGGAACATATTCTCTACCTCTAATGCCTTTTGCAAGCTAATATTCCAGCACAACCTATACGATGTGTGGAGATGCTTATCCTCAATGAAGAGGGATTTCACACATTACTCTAAGGCCCATAACTCCTACTTACAAATAGATTACTTGCTATGTGACCCATGGATGCTAGACAGCTTCAGTGACTCCAACATCAAGACATGCATCTGGTCAGAACATGATATGATCTGTACTGACCTCTCCCTACTGCAGTCACTGACCACTCAACCCTCTTGGAAGCTCTCTGAGCAGTGTATGTCAGAAACTAAAATCCCTGAACTTGTAGAGACCATACAAGAATTTCTGGAACACAACGATATAGGGAACGCGAGCATAGACATAGTCTGGGCGGCCCTTAAGGCATACCTTAGAGGGTACTTCATAAAAAAAAGCATAATCTCGTAAAACGGCGAGATCTTTTTTAGCTAAACTGTATGGAGAGCTCTGCACACTTGAGACAACAAATAAGATGAACCCTAGGCCACTAATAGCCCAACAGTTAGGACTAATCAGGGAGGAAATCTCTAGACGCGAAATCCTGAGAGTGCACCTCCATAAGCTGCGACAAACATATTACTATAAGGGTAACAGCGGATAAGTTACTTGCGAACAAGCTTCGCAAACACATGCAGCAACAGCAGATCGCCTTAATTAAAACACCTAGCGGTAAGGTCCACTCACCAAAAGAGATAGATGAAGCAGAATACTACACTTCCCTGTACAATTTGGAAGACTCAGAGGAAACTACTAAAGCAAGCCCCGATGCTATTCAGGAGTTTTTGGAGGGACTTGATTTGCCCACCCTGTCCCCTAAAGCTAGAACTGAACTTGAGGGCTCATTTACATTAGAATATATTAAAACTGCGATCGGAAACCTTACACCCCATAAAGCCCCGGGACCAGATGGGTTCACAGTTACCTTTTGTTAGAGCCTAGTCTCAATCATTTCCCTGGTTTTATGTAGCTGACAGGGGACACTTTATCCCTGAGTATCTTGAGGCAAACATTATCACCATACCCAAAGGAGGGAAAGACCCATCGCTTTGTTCAAGCTACAGGCCAATCTCTCTCATAAACGTAGATGCTAAGATCTATGCAAAAGTCTTGGCTGCCAGTTTAGGGAGACATTTACCGTCGATTATTCACCTAGATCAAGTGGAATTTATCTTAGGTAGACAAGGGTCTGACAATACTCGCCGCCTCTTGAATATATTTACGGAAGTGGCTGGACATCTAGGAGTTTCCTTATCCCATATGAAATCCATAACTATACAGGAAAATTATGATGTACTCCTGAAGGAGATTAAATCAACGCTTAGCACCAAGAGATATGATGAAATATCTTGGCTGGGTAGAGTGGCTGCCCTCAAAATGATGATCCTTCCCAAGCTCACTTACCTATTTAGATGTATCCCAATACCGATCCCGGCAACTTTGATCCACAAATTCCAGGCATTATTCAATGCATATGTTTGGAACAACAAAAGGCCCCGGGTTGCAGCACATATTATCCAGTCCCCTATAGAGAAAGGGGGGATAGGGCTACTGAGCGTGAAACTATATTATGAGGCTGCGATGATAACCCATGTGACCACGTGGGGACCTGATCTACCGCCCACTAAATGGAGGGACTTGGTGCAGGGGTCTCTTCCGGCATATATCGGGTTGGCGGACCTGCTCTGGCTTCCCCCATCAACAATCTAAAGTGCACATAGCTAATGATAAAGTGAGAGGCTGCCAAGTAATCTGGTTCAAGTTAAGACATAATAAATTCAATGCTCCCCACCCCTCCCCCATGCACTCTATCAATGGACTACTTCAGGGACTGCCAGACATGCACATCCATACATACAGACTGACATAACCTGCCTCAAAGAATTCTACTCTAACAACCAACTACGCCCCCCCTCTCAGACATGCTCACCCTCCCTGCACTAACCCCTAAATTTCAGTTTGACTTGACGCGACTAAGAACCTTGATGAAATCATGGGGCTTCCTGAACAACAGTCTCCATACTTTTACCTCCTGGGAGACGAGATGGGCAACTAACTTACAGCTCTACAAACCACTTTCTACACATTATAGATGCCTCATAGAGGGATTAAAGGGACATGCCACCCACATTTTTTCTTTTATGATTTAGAAAGAGAATGCAATTTTAAACATCTTTCTAATTTACTTATATTATCTAATTTGTTTTATTCTCTTGATATTCTTTGATGAAAAGCATATCTAGATATGCTCACTAGCTGCTGATTGGTTGCTGAACATAGAAGCATCGTGTGATTGGCTCACCATGTGCATTGGTTTTTCTTCAACTAAGGATATTTTAAAAATGAAGCAAAATAAATAATGGAAGTAAATTGTAATGTTGTTTAAATTTCTATTCTCTATCTGAATCATGAAAGAAAGATTTTAGGTTTTGTGGCCCTTTAATTCCTCTCAAAATGGTTCACATGGATGCTTGGGAGAAAGAGCTGCAGTTAGCATTTTCACCAGAAGACTGGACTGACGCGATTAGTCACACTAAAAAAAAACTTCATTGTGTCACGCTGTACGAACTATATTTCAAGATCATAACCAGGTGGCATTTGTCACCCACAAAACTGCAGAAACTTTTTCCCGATCATTCTCCTATGTACTGGAGGGGATGCAGAGAACTGGGAACCCCCCTGCATACCTGGTGGTCCTGTCCAAAACTAGATGGATATTGGTCCAAAGTGGGATCAATCTGTAAAGATTTAGGCCTCCTGGAGAAGTTGACCCCAGCTTTGGGGGTGCTTCACCTGGGAATAGGGAAATCCCCCAAACCCAAGCAGAGTCTTTTACTGTATGTTATCACCTCAGCTAAATTGCTAATCGCAAGGAACTGGAAAAAGGTTCATACCCCCAACAGCCTAGGTGTAATAGACTGTGTGAACTATATCAAATCCATGGAAGACTATGTCTTCAGAGTACGACGGCAAATAAACGACTTTTGCCTTATATAGGAACCTTGGGAGTCCCTTATGGCTAGTAGAAGAACATGAGCTAATGAGTATATTCAATCTGATGAACTGCGGATTTATAGGGATCCCTCTGTCTTTTTCCCCCCATTGCCCCCCACCCCAAGTCTGACCCTCAATACCCCCTTGCCCTCCCCCTCCTCTCAAACCTGGTGCGAAGGACAAGTGAAGTGACATATTGATTGAGTAAATACCTTAAAGTTGAGGGAAGCCTTAAGCTTCCCCCAAGCAAAGTCATGAAGGCCTGCCTAGCAGGAGTAACTTGGAAGGCTATGTTACTGTAATTAAGGCTGTATTTTCAAATGTTTTTCCTATTTAAGGGGGGGGGGGGGGAAGCCTCTGTAAAAACGAGGTAGCAAGATTTGTTATGCTTCTCTTTACTGTTTTCTTCTTCATATATTGTCTATTTATGTTTACATGGAACAAGTATAACAGAATGTATAAGCTGTATTGTGCAATGCTGACCTCAATAAAAACTTAAAATAAAAAATATTAATATATGTATATAAGCATATATATATATATATATATATATATATATATATATATATATATATATATATATATATATATATATATATATATATATATATTTTTACATTGTGGTCCATGGGAACACATAGTTCACATAGATCGCAATAGAAAGGCACTTTTCAGTGCCGTTTTATTTTCTAACACCCCACTCCCACCAACCTTAAAGCTCCAAAACTGTCTAGTGCAGTTGTTTTTAATTTAAAAAAAATGCTACTTGGTTAATTATTGCGCTCCCGCAAACAGGCACATTTGACCATTTGCGGGAGAGCAATAATTTAGAGCTCCATTTGTAATCTAGCCCAATGAACTAGCACTTTCTACCTGCGAAAAACTGTCAACATGCATAAGAGATAAGAGTCGGCCTTTAACGGCTTAGAAATTAGTTTGATTCTACCTCGCTTTAGCTTTCAATAAAGCATACCAAGAGAACAAAGCATATTTTATAGTAAAAGTAAATCGGAAAGTTATATCTGAATCATAAAAGTTTAATTTTGACTTGACTGTCCCTTTAAAAAATGTTTTAATTAATTTAATAATTTAATGTATCTTTATTTGGTGACCTACATAACTCCTATGTCTTTCTCTTTAGAGGTGACCACAGGTAAGGAGTGTAGGTATTAAACCTAACTTTTATAGTGTAACTTACCATAGCAACAAACATGTTATGGCACGATTTTGAGAAATTCGCTGTCAGATGTAAGTGATAACACAACGTTTAACTTACACCTACACGAAAAGACCAACTGCACATATTGCGCTAAATATTTCAATGGACACCCAGTACTAAAATATAGCCGTAAACTACTTTTAGCTGTCGACTAAATTACAACGCCATTTTTGACGACTCAATGGAAACGACCCTCATTTAAAGAGCACAAGGAAATCTTATTTCAAGACCAGAGAATCATTATATTCTAGAACTTCTTTTCTGATTCTAGCAGTGCGGAATCTGTTGGTGCTCTACTAATAACCGATAATAATAATAATTTATGTAGCAGCAGAAGTGAAAAAACATATTCCGATACATTTTAAACATATATACTATAAACCACCCATAAATTAATTGTATTCAAATCATCAAGCTCCGTCAGCCAGTTAGTAATTGTATCTATAAACTAAATATACATTGAACATAACTCTTCTTTCTATGCTGCTTCTCATAGGATAGTATTCTGTTTTTGCTGCTTATTAAAAGCCAGATTACAAGTGGAGCTGTTTTTAACACTCCTGCTCATGCGCTAATTCTGCAAGAAGTAAGCTATTTGCACGCATTGGGAAGCACTCGTATTACAAGCTGAAAGTAAAAGGTTTTCGCTTACATGCTAACCTGATGCACACAAAAAGCCGAAGTTAGAATATCATCATTGCGTTAACGTATCCCCCTAAAGAAGTCAATGGAGCAAAAAAGTGGGAAAAAACTTAACACCCTAGTCACATGTAAACCCAATTGCATATTCTCAATTGCACTAACTCAACATGAAAATCTTAATATTTTACATTGCAATGTCTTCACATAGCAGAATATGTTCTATTTATTAATAAATACATATTTCTGCATATGTCTGATGGTATTTTGGTACAATATATCTATACCTATATATAAATGATTATACAGTGGGGCAAAAAAGTATTTAGTCAGCCACCAATTGTGCAAGTTCTCCCACTTAAGAAGATGAGAGAGGCCTGCAATTTTCATCATAGGTATACCTCAACTATGAGAGACAAAATGTGGAAAGAAATCCAGACAATCACATTGTCTGATTTGGAAATAATTTATTTGCAAATTATGTTGGAAAATAAGTATTTGGTCAATATCAAAAGTTCATCTCAATACTTTGTTATATATCCTTTGTTGGCAATGACAGAGGTCAAACGTTTTCTGTCTTCACAAGGTTGTCACACACTGTTGCTGGTATGTTGGCCCATTCCTGCATGCAGATCTCCTCTAGAGCAGTGATGTTTTGGGGCTGTCGCTGGGCAACACAAACTTTCAACTCCCTCCAAAGGTTTTCTATAGGGTTGAGATCTGGAGACTGGCTAGGCCACTCCAGGACCTTGAAATGCTTCTTACGAAGACACTCCTTCGTTGCCCGGGTGGTGTGTTTGGGATCATTGTCATGCTGAAAGACCCAGCCATGTTTCATCTTCAATGCCCTTGCTGATGGAAGGAGGTTTGCACTCAAAATCTCACGATACATGGTCCCATTCATTATTTCATGTACATGGATAAGTCATCCTGTACCCTTTGCAGAGAAACAGCCCCAAAGCATGATGTTGCCACCCCCATGCTTCACAGTAGGTATGGTGTTCTTTGGTTGCAACTCAGCATTCTCTCTCCTCCAAACACGAGTTGTGTTTCTACCAAACAGTTCTATTTTGGTTTCATCTGACCATATGACATTCTCCCAATCTGCTTCTGGATCATCCAAATGCTCTCTAGCATACTTCAGATGGGCCCAGATATGTACTGGCTTAATCAGGGGGACACGTCTGGCACTGCAGGATCTGAGTCCCTGGCGGCGTAGTGTGTTACTGATGGTAGCCTTTGTTACGTTGGTCCCAGCTCTCTGCAGGTCATTCACTAGGTCCCCCCGTGTGGTTCTAGGGTGTTTGCTCACTGTTCTTGTGATCATTTTGACCCCACGGGGTGAGATCTTGCGTGGAGCCCCAAATCAAGGGAGATTATCAGTGGTCTTGTATGTCTTCCATTTCCTAATTATTGCTCCCACAGTTGATTTCTTCACAGCAAGCTGCTTGCCTATTGCAGATTCAGTCTTCCCAGCCTGATGCATGTCTACAATTTTGTTTCTGGTGTCCTTCGACAGCTCTTTGGTCTTCACCATAGTCGAGTTTGGAGTGTGACTGTTTGAGGTTGTGTGCAGGTGTCTTTTATACTGATAACAAGTTCAAACAGGTGCCATTTATACAGGTAATGAGTGGAGTACAGATGAGCCTCTTAAAGAAGAAGATACAGGTCTGTTAGAGCCAGAAATCTTGCTTGTTTGTAGGTGACCAAATACTTGTTTTCCACCATAATATGCAAATAAATTATTTCCAAATCAGACAATGTGATTGTCTGGATTTGTTTCCACATTTTGTCTCTCATAGTTGAGGTATACCTATGATGAAAATTGCAGGCCTCTCTCATCTTCTTAAGTGGGAGAACTTGCACAATTGGTGGCTGACTAAATACTTTTTTGCCCCACTGTATATAGGTATAGATATATACAGATTTATATAGGAATATATATTTAAAAATACCTTGAACATAATCTGCTATGTGCAGAACATTGGAATGTTAAATATTTACAGGTAATACACAAACACTTTATTAAATATGAATATTGCATAAATATGATTTTACATGTGTTCATCTATTTGACTGCAAAGGTTTCCAATACACACACACATATATATATATATATATATATATATATATATATATATATATATATATATATATATATATATATATATATATATGCATTTATGTGTTTATATATGTATATATGTCTGTAAAAACAAATATACACATATAAATACATAAATACATATGTACACACATATAAACGTATATATATATATATATATATATATATATATATATATATATATATATATATATATATATATATATACAGTATATAGACTCGCCGGGAAACAGCAGTTATAAAGCAACGGTCTCAAGACCGCTGCTCCTTAACTGGTCCGCCGCCTCTGAGCGGCAGACAGCAATCAACCCGATCATATACGATCGGGTTGATTGACACCCCCTGTTAGCGGCTGATTGGCCACAAATCTGCAGGGGGCAGCATTGCACAAGCAGTTCGCTAGAACTGCTTGTGCAATGCTGAATGCGAACAGCGTATGCTGTCGGCATTCAGCGATGTTTGTTGGACATGATACGATACAGCGTATCATGTCGGACAGACATTGATAAATCGTTAATCTGTTCAAGACGCCAACACAGTGTATCTAAAGGGCCTACACAGTGTATCTAAAAAGGTACAAAAACATAATAAATTGAGGGGCACTCAGTCCAACAAAAGAAAATCAAATGTGGGCATAATATAAACATTTTTCTTTATTTTGATCATTTAAGCCTGCTATAACTATTTTACAACTCACCAGCTGCCGGTGTTATGGTCTCATCACTCCCTGAGTCCTCCATGTACTCCCACCACTTATTTTGCTCCATCCAACACTACCTAGAGAGAGTTCTCATATGGAACCCATTCTCACAATGACTTCTCTTCCCACTCTCACTAGGGGATGGGTGTGCACTCTGCCTGCTATTCCTGCAGCCCAGTGCATAATATACCGTATTTTTCGCTCCATAAGACGCACCTGACCATAAGACGCACCTAGTTTTTAGAGGAGGAAAACAAGAAAAAGAAATATTCTGAAGAGAGCTTGTGTGTGATTGAGAGTGTGTGATGAGTATGTGTGTGTGTGTGAGAGAGAGCTTGTGTGTGATTGAGAGTGTGTGATAAAAGTATATGTGTGTGTGTTAGTGTGTGTGTGAGAGAGCTTGTGTGTGATTGAGAGTGTGTGATATGCCCCATGTAAAAACTAACATTTATGGCACCCTCATCCTTTCCAAATTGGGGTCCAGTTGATTACATTATATATAAAAAAAAACAGAAGAAAAATACCAAAGCCTGTTTTTTCTTTTTTAAAACATTTTATATGGATGGTATTTCTTGTCAAATGTATACATACAGGAAATACTAAATCAGTACCACAATACATTCAGACATTGCCAGTATATACTACTAATGTGTACTGAATATTTTGATAAGCACTTTCAAAAAGTTTGAATAAACTGAGCTACTAACACAGCCCTAAAATAAAAGATAAACTAAGCACTCAGGTCACAGAGGTTACGGTTTACAGCTCAGCAAAGACTGATAACATAAATGACAGAGGTGGAAACTAAGAAGTATGCAGAAAATAAATACCGGTATATGCTCCTTTGGTTTTTCTTTAGTACATATATTACCCACAATTAGACAGCTTGACCTGACCTGTGCATTCCTTAAGTAAGCAGCCTTTATTCTTATTGCCAGAGAATAACATTATACTCACCCTGCACAACGTCGTTCCCGCTCACACATTTCACAAGCAGCACTGTCTGCAGCACATGATGGATCACATGACCAAAATAACGTCAGAAAGCTAAAGGGGTCGGGGAGACACTTTCTCTACATAGGACTTCTCATAAACAAATTCAAATACCCACTGATAAGCAAGCTGCTGCATGTGCCACTTTCTCTTGTAAATGGTCTTTTAGCTCCGGCAGTGCTTTCACTCACCAAGCTGTGCGCTCTTCAGAATGAAATGTTCAGCTGCACTTCTAAAAAAACTGCTGTGCGTAATAAAAAGATGTAACCATTGTACATATAAATAAAATGAATCACTGTGGGTGGTGCTAAGGGAACCTCCGAAGTCTCAGAGTCAGTGGGCGGAGCCAAAGGTAATCGGCAGTCCACACATTCGCTCCATAAGACGCACAGACATTTCCCCTTACTTTTGAGGGGGGAAAAAGTGCGTCTTATGGAGCGAAAAATACGGTAACTAAAACATTTTACTTTAGCCTCATGCAACAATCATGCTAATTACATGATAGATGCTGAATGCAAAAATAATTTGTTTTGCCCAGTCAGAGGACCCCTCTTATCTGTGGACTCCCGGGCAAGGATTGCCACCACTCATGTTAACTTATTTTCCTTAAATTAATCAGTAATAAGATAAATAGCTTTTCATAAAACTTCTAGGTGAGCTGCATATTCAACTGAATCTTCTTGGTAGCTGCTCTATACTTTGCATAGCAAAACTAAAGTCACAGTATGTGTGTTGTGTGCGAGGGGACTTGCTGTCTCATAGGCAACTGCAATCCTACCTTGAGGGAGTGTTGCAAGCACTGAGGGATATTTACGGTCAGGGCCAGCCTGGCCACCAAAGAAAAGCCACTTCTTGGTGTAACCATTGTGTGATGGTGCCTGAGGAGGGCAGTACTACAGCAACCCGCTCCGGCCCACTGGGTATTTGCCCTTTATGCACGATGCTCAATCCGGGCCTGAGTGAAATGTCTACTTTTGGGGTCTTAGCAGTCACATTTTGATGGTTGCAAGGTCATGGAGGATTTATGTTAAGCTTAGTTTATGAATTATTCCCTTATGTGCCCTGTTTAACCTAACCATAATATAGCACTGCACTGTTGCCAACATTCTAAATTATTTGCCATTTCAAAGGCCCATAAAGCCCATTTTGATGTGTGTCATTAAAATGGTAAACATGCACATATGCAAATATTATTATGAAATCTTCAGTTTCCTTTTTATCAGAGAATGTGCATGAGCAAAATAATTTGTATTCTATTTGTAAGTGTAATATCTCCAGTTATGTAAACAAAAATGACATTTTAAAACAAACCTAAGGCAAGCAATCTGCCTTTTTCTCCATACCAGATTTTTGAAAAATTGATTTAATAGATTTTATTGTAGGTCTGAACAGAATTTCTTATCCTAAATTATTATAAATGTATGTGTACATTTTTAAGGCATATAAATCTCTCATCCACTTGAGCACAATTTGGAACACATGGAAAATGATAGCTGTAAAATCTTTCAGTAGTGGTTGCTATACAGATGAAGACACATTTTAATCAATTTAGATAATGTAAGATGCATTATATTATTCACATCATGTTGTCAGGAGCCCTGACCCAACACTGAGTCTCTGACCGCTCTCCTGGCTGCCGTTGCGGTGAAGACAGTGATCATCTCGGCGTCCTAAGTGGAGAGACGCCAAGACCAGTCTGTTAGCAGCAGCAGCTGCAATTCTCTAGGTGTAGGCGGCCGCAAGCTGCCTAGATTTAAAGGGCCAGTAACTGATTATTGGAACTCCCACCTGAAAGGCACTGGTGTGGGAGTTCCTATAAAAGGCTACTCAGTGCTTCACTCTGCACTGAGTTATTGCCTTGGAAGGTGCTTTCCTGGTTCCTGCTTCTCTGCTTTATTCAAAGACCCCTGTTGTATGCTTCTACTACTGTTGAGACCAAAGACCTCTGCTGACATACTTGGGTATGCTATACTACCACTGGGACCTAAGACCCCTGCTGTAATACTGATGTATGCTTCTGCTACTGCTGAGACCAAAGACCTCTGTTGACATACTTGGGTATGCTATACTGCCGCTGAGACCAAAGACCCCTGTTGTAATACTGATGTATGCTTCTGCTGAGACCACAGACCTCTGCTGACAAACTTGGGTATGCTATACTACCGCTGGGACCAAAGACCCCTTTTGTAATACTGATGTATGCTTCTGCTTCTGCTGAGACCAAAGACCTCTGCTGACAAAGGCCTCGCTTCCATTGAGTCGTAATTCAGTTTGCGTGCACTCGCAAACCGTTAAATATGCTGTCGAAAGCAATAGCGTTTAACGACTGTTTCCAATGGCGCGTTATACCTCAATATCGGCTGCCGGACTTCGGCTGCCGAAAAGATTTTCGCGTCCCATAGAAAGTAATAGAAGCCGTTAATCGATAAATTATACCAGGTTTCCATTGAAAGCGCTAACCGTTAATACACTGTCGGAGGCTGTCGATACATTGAGAAATATTACCCCCAGCTCAACTAGGTGTAAAGGAGGAAAAAAGAGCTTTTTTAGGCCTGTTTCTCATTGAAATAGCAAATCACAAAACAATTATGAGTGTTTCAATGTACAAATAACATTATATATGCTACATTTATTGGTCCTATGTATAGGAATATTTGCACCCATGTTGTCATAGAAATTTCAATATGTATGTGCATATAAAAATATATGCAAGCACCACAATTATGGAACGACCTCCCGCACACTTTCAAACCTTCCCCATGCCTAATATCCTTTAAGAGATCCCTCTCTACATATCTCAAAACAGAATGCACCTGTCATTGTTGATTATATATTTCCTACCGGTTCTATGTTAAATTTTTGTGCATATATGGTGTATTATTATATTTTTTTATTTTATTGTACCCATTGTATCAATGCAATGTTTTGTGGACCCAGGACATACTTGAAAACCATAGAAATCTCAATGTATCTTTCCTGGTAAAATATTATAAAAATAAATAAAATATCTACCTATTCAAAATGAAACCTTTGCCCAGGGATGCTATATATAATCTCAATACATATAGAAAAATAATTCAAACGAAATAAGTTGTTTATCATGAAGATGATTTTTATTATTACAGATTTACCCTCATTCAAATGTAATTTTCAATGTGAAAATCATATTTATTCAATACAAAACGATGACACATTAAAGTTATAATGTGTCATAGTACTAATATTTATAAAATATATGTAATGTCATGTCTGCTAAAGCAGATAATACATTTGCAATATTTAGACTATTAACCAAAATACATAAGTGCTTAATATTACATACTTCAAGAGATATGAAGTATTGTCTTTAACATGGAGTTATTGAAACATTTTAAAAGTGCATTGTGCATTGGTCCCAGGGAGAGTCTGTGTCTGTTCATATGATGTCAATTAAAATGTATTAATCACCTCTATATCATGGCAATCACATATATGTTGTATATACATCAGTGCATAAATATCCTAAAGATACATTTATCTAATTATTCTAAATATTGAATAATAATCTTGACAAAAAGGAGTGCATTAGTCATGATAGGTATTAGTCATGATAGGTATATATTTCAGATATTACATTCCACATAGGACTATAAGAATGAATGCAAGGTATTTGGCCATATCAACAGGAAGGAGTATTTACTTTTCAACTCTTCTATAACTGTATAACCCTTATTAGCTTCATCTGAAGGAGCAAACAACATATGCTTGTGGAATATAAATCATAACATTTACACATGTCACGTTGACTTATGTTAGATAGCATATACTGTATAAATTTCAGACACGTATCCCCAAGTATTCTTAAACGGCATAATATGATATCCTCAATAAAAGGACACATAAATTTATCAACAATGTACACCTGCATATTAATTGACATCATGTGAAATAAAAATGAATAAAGCTGTTCATTTTTAGCAGATAAACAGCTATTAGAATAATATTAAAGGGACATTCTAGTGAAAATGTAAATGCACATAGATGAATTACATCTTTGAATAGAAACATATTTACAATATACATGTATTAGCAAAAATGCTTCTATTAAAAGTTATAACTGTTTTAGTGGTAACATTTTTCTATGCAAGTGCATGTGAAGCATAACTAGATATTCTCAGTTCACCAGCATTTTAAGTCCTGCAGCTGTTTAGAGCACCAGTGGGGGTTGTATTACATCAGCAATTAACAAATTGAGTCATTACCAGATGGTACAAGCACCTTAGGCTCTCTGAGCAAGTGTTGTATTTAAAATGCTGGTGCACGCTACATACTTAGATACAGATTTGAAACAGCTATAGCTTTTATTAGAAGCATTTTTGCTAATACATTTATACTACAAAAATGCTTCTATTCAAATCTGAAACGTATCCATGTGTATTCCAATTTTGGCTGGAATATCCCTTTAAGATATATGTTCAAATTTGGATTAGAAAAATGGATGCATATTTATGAGATGAAAATCGCACTTAAAAAAGTGCTTTAGTGCAAAAATTAGATATGATATATCTTGGGTTTAAAAAAAAGAATATTAATTAATTCTTGCGGCGGGATTTTGCCTTTGGAGGAGAGGTACTTAGGGGGGCAGTGTGGCGTCTTGTGCGACGCCCACCAGCTGAATGTGAGGCTAATAACCGCGATTCAGGGTCCTGCAGGGAGATGACAGAGGATGCAAGGGAGGATGGAGTTTGGGGCCTATCCGCGAGCCTCTCCACTGCCTCTGCCAGGCGGACGAGTGAGGCATTATGGATGTCCATTTGGCTCTGTATCCTTCTCAAATCCTGCTGCTGCTGGAGCCTGGACAGCCTAAGCTCTCTATGTATGAGCCTCAGTAGATCATCCTGCTGGGACTGTGCCGGACCCTGTTGTACATTTGGTGTCTCAGGAACTAATAATTGGCTGGTTCCAGGGCTGTCTCTCCGTATTGGTGACTGTGAGGTTGTCTGTGATGGCACTGTTGGCAATACATTGGTGGGTGCAGTGGGTGGTGGTGTGGATTCCTGTTGTGCCATAGGAGTGGGAGGCATATAGTACAGATGATGCAGATCTGTATGCTGCTGTGGTGGGTGCATCATCTGCTGCTGAGGATAATGATGTCGTGGTGGGTGCATCATCTGTTGCTGAGGAGGATGTTGTGGTGGGTGCATCATCTGCTGCTGAGGAGGATGTTGTGGTGGGTGCATCATCTGCTGCTGAGGAGGATGTTGTGGGGGGTGCATCATCTGCTGCGGTGGGTGCAGCTGTGGGGGCTGTGCCATTTGTTGCTGCGAAGTATGCATGAACTGCCATTGTTGAGGAGGATGAGTCTGCTGGGGTTCAGAACCCAAAACATGAAATGTTGTCTCCGAAGTAGATGGAGAAGGGCATGATACATCCTCCACCTCATATGCCCTAGGCTGCTGCATATCATCTTCTAAGAGGCTGATATAGGAGGTAGTGTCACCATAGATATCCTCATCCTCCTCAGTGAATGTAGGAACATCCTGCTGTGGTGTTGGTGCAGCTTCATACTCCTCCTGTTCGGAACCTACAAATAAATATACGGTATGTTTACATTATCTATCTAATAGAATATATTACTTTGTAGCATAACAATACAGACTATTATATTCCATATTTATGTGTATATATGTACACACACACACATACACACACACACACACACAGATGGGGGTGGAGGTGAGCGCCAAAAAAGGCTGAGGTAGGGAATGGGGACACCTGTTAGACTGATAGAGCGGTGTCCACAATGTAGGTTCTCTTGTTGACGTTGGTGGAATCGATGTACAAATAGTATAATAACTATAAATTAGTTGTAAACTTTAAGAATGTATATCAATGTTTAATCCACACAAAAATGTTAAAATATCTCAGATCTACTTAAAAACATACACAGTCCTAAAAATAGAAATAAAAATAACAATCATATAAAATCATGGATCCATGTTACAATAAAATAAATGCAAAAAATGTGAATGCACAATAAAAACCTTTTTGCAATAATTGATCTTATAGACCAAGTATCCTAATTAGGCCACGTGTCCTAATTGGAGTAGTTTATTTAGAAACAGTCCAGATGGTGGTAAATGTTCTTATGGTTATATTTGTCCAATTAAATCACAATATGGCAAAAAAAAAAAAAAATTAGTGTCTCTGTCCGTGACCAATTCTGAAATAATTCCAAAGCAGTGTGTGTCCTGTGCCTGAAATGGTGAGAAAATGGAAAATCCAAAAATGTGTGATCACTTAATGTGAAAAAAATGTAGAAAAAATGTAGAAAAAATGTAGAAAAAATGTGTAACCTTGCAAAAAATGTGAGAATCCTCCAGTTTATGTGGCAAAAAGTGAGTATTCAAGGTGATTAAATAAGTGTCCAATGTGATATAGTGATTTCTGTGCAATGAAGTTGTAGCTCAGTATGATCCAATCAAAAACCAAATAACATTGTGCAAAAACCTGTAAAGAAAACAAACAATACTATAATATATACAAACTGTTAAGTGGGTATATCAGTATTATGCTTACTCAAATCAGTCGACGCGTTTCGGCCATGTACTCCTGGCCTTTATCAAGACTAACATTGTGAGTAAGCTGAGAGAATTTATAGGAGCTGTTGCTAATGTTTGGGCGCCAAAAAGCTAGTAGGCCACGCCCCCTTCCGGTTAGGTGCATTGTGGGTATGGGCAAAAGTTTAGTTTTAAAATGTACTCTTAAAAGATCAAAATATTAATTTATGAGTCTTAACTATTATTGTGTTCTTGGGGCCATTTCAATTTGGGCTATTTGCTTTGTCTATGTGCCCTTAGTTGGCATCCTAAGTATGATAAATTTGTATTCCACCTACACTTCCGGTTTCGCTAGTGTTTGTCATGTTTACTTCCGGTTTTTCTAATGTTGGCTCATATCCTGTGGGTTAGTGATGCTATCATACTTCGATAGCTATCTATTTAGGTATTGACCTAACTCCCTTTGTATATCATATGGCGACTACTTTATCTTTTAGCTAAAGCTGCCTTTACTTTCATTCTTTCTCTTTATTACCTCTGTTCGGCACATATTTATACTTCCGGTTAGCGCATATTAGCACTTCCGGTTTCGCTATGTCATAGCACTTCCGGTTTCTGTTGTTTTCCGGTATCGTGATTGTCTAATACTTCCGGTTTCGATAGGTTACACTACCACACAGAGACTAATGTGAGAATAAATCTAAGCTGCCTATTAATAAGTGCTGGATATATGGCGGTATGTTTGGGTACATGAGTGAATATTGTGATGTAACCAAATCCAAGTACCTATGGTATAGTTTGTGTTACCATACTCAGACTCGAGTAAATTAGTAAAACAATTTTAAATTATTTAAAATAATTTAAAATAAAATAATATAAGATAATTAAAATATTAAAATAATCTAAATAATCCAAAATACAGTTCACCAAAAATACAATAAAAATACAACCGGGTTACATGGAATAAGATAAAATAAAATGAAATCAGGATAACACTGATACTAATAGAATGCCATATGGAACTGGCTATACAATGAATACCTCCTAAAATCAGAGTGACAGTAGTACAAATAACTGCTCAAGCTCATATTTCAACAGAATGCCAAATCAAAAATGGTTTCAAATTGCTTAAAATATGTTCAAACTTCTTAAAATACCCCAAACTTTTCTAAAAGCTTTTAGAATATTTTTAAAATACAAAATCCCAGAATTATTATAATCCTCATTGTATTAGTATTTAAAATTAATATTATAATTAAAACTTTAAACATAACATGATTGTAAAACCAGATAGGACCATATAATGTAGACACTAGATGGGGCCAATGTGTGGGATGCTTCAATAATGGGAGAGGACTGGGAAGACAGTGGAGGTCTCTTTTCTATTACGCACATAGGTAAGTAAACCCGTCTTATAGAAGGGAATCCATGCTATCAGTATACCTACACTTGTCAGGTGGAAAAGACCTGATAGGATCTATGTTTCTGGGTGAGGTGGATAGAAGTGAGCTGTGATTTGATGGAGCATAGGTGACTCTATTAATCAATGATTAAACTCTATTTTGTGAGGCTGAATAAGTGCGAGAGGTCTTCCCTATTATTCAGACCCTTTGGGTACAAACTGTTCAGTGAGAAAATCCATTTGGACTCGTGTAAGAGTAATTTTTCTTCGTGGTTACCCCCTCTCCAATTTTTTCTCACTATTTCTATTCCACAGAATTTCATATCTCTGATGTTTCCTCCATGTTTTATTGTAAAGTGTTTGTATAGTGCTGTATCTATTCTTTTTTTCTCTATACATAGTATGTGCTCCCTCATTCTGTCTTTCAATTGTCTGGAAGTTTGTCCTACATATTGTAATTTGCATGGACATTCAATAAGATATATGACATTATGGTCTCCACATCTTATTAGATCGTTGATCATAAATTTTTCCTTCATATGTGCAGATGAGAATGAGGTTGTTTTCCAGCCATTTCTGCACGCTTTACAATTCGGGAAAACTGGAAAACAACCTCATTCTCATCTGCACATATGAAGGAAAAATTTATGATCAACGATCTAATAAGATGTGGAGACCATAATGTCATATATCTTATTGAATGTCCATGCAAATTACAATATGTAGGACAAACTTCCAGACAATTGAAAGACAGAATGAGGGAGCACATACTATGTATAGAGAAAAAAAGAATAGATACAGCACTATACAAACACTTTACAATAAAACATGGAGGAAACATCAGAGATATGAAATTCTGTGGAATAGAAATAGTGAGAAAAAATTGGAGAGGGGGTAACCACGAACAAAAATTACTCTTACACGAGTCCAAATGGATTTTCTCACTGAACAGTTTGTACCCAAAGGGTCTGAATAATAGGGAAGACCTCTCGCACTTATTCAGCCTCACAAAATAGAGTTTAATCATTGATTAATAGAGTCACCTATGCTCCATCAAATCACAGCTCACTTCTATCCACCTCACCCAGAAACATAGATCCTATCAGGTCTTTTCCACCTGACAAGTGTAGGTATACTGATAGCATGGATTCCCTTCTATAAGACGGGTTTACTTACCTATGTGCGTAATAGAAAAGAGACCTCCACTGTCTTCCCAGTCCTCTCCCATTATTGAAGCATCCCACACATTGGCCCCATCTAGTGTCTACATTATATGGTCCTATCTGGTTTTACAATCATGTTATGTTTAAAGTTTTAATTATAATATTAATTTTAAATACTAATACAATGAGGATTATAATAATTCTGGGATTTTGTATTTTAAAAATATTCTAAAAGCTTTTAGAAAAGTTTGGGGTATTTTAAGAAGTTTGAACATATTTTAAGCAATTTGAAACCATTTTTGATTTGGCATTCTGTTGAAATATGAGCTTGAGCAGTTATTTGTACTACTGTCACTCTGATTTTAGGAGGTATTCATTGTATAGCCAGTTCCATATGGCATTCTATTAGTATCAGTGTTATCCTGATTTCATTTTATTTTATCTTATTCCATGTAACCCGGTTGTATTTTTATTGTATTTTTGGTGAACTGTATTTTGGATTATTTAGATTATTTTAATATTTTAATTATCTTATATTATTTTATTTTAAATTATTTTAAATAATTTAAAATTGTTTTACTAATTTACTCGAGTCTGAGTATGGTAACACAAACTATACCATAGGTACTTGGATTTGGTTACATCACAATATTCACTCATGTACCCAAACATACCGCCATATATCCAGCACTTATTAATAGGCAGCTTAGATTTATTCTCACATTAGTCTCTGTGTGGTAGTGTAACCTATCGAAACCGGAAGTATTAGACAATCACGATACCGGAAAACAACAGAAACCGGAAGTGCTATGACATAGCGAAACCGGAAGTGCTAATATGCGCTAACCGGAAGTATAAATATGTGCCGAACAGAGGTAATAAAGAGAAAGAATGAAAGTAAAGGCAGCTTTAGCTAAAAGATAAAGTAGTCGCCATATGATATACAAAGGGAGTTAGGTCAATACCTAAATAGATAGCTATCGAAGTATGATAGCATCACTAACCCACAGGATATGAGCCAACATTAGAAAAACCGGAAGTAAACATGACAAACACTAGCGAAACCGGAAGTGTAGGTGGAATACAAATTTATCATACTTAGGATGCCAACTAAGGGCACATAGACAAAGCAAATAGCCCAAATTGAAATGGCCCCAAGAACACAATAATAGTTAAGACTCATAAATTAATATTTTGATCTTTTAAGAGTACATTTTAAAACTAAACTTTTGCCCATACCCACAATGCACCTAACCGGAAGGGGGCGTGGCCTACTAGCTTTTTGGCGCCCAAACATTAGCAACAGCTCCTATAAATTCTCTCAGCTTACTCACAATGTTAGTCTTGATAAAGGCCAGGAGTACATGGCCGAAACGCGTCGACTGATTTGAGTAAGCATAATACTGATATACCCACTTAACAGTTTGTATATATTATAGTATTGTTTGTTTTCTTTACAGGTTTTTGCACAATGTTATTTGGTTTTTGATTGGATCATACTGAGCTACAACTTCATTGCACAGAAATCACTATATCACATTGGACACTTTTTTAATCACCTTGAATACTCACTTTTTGCCACATAAACTGGAGGATTCTCACATTTTTTGCAAGGTTACACATTTTTTCTACATTTTTTCTACATTTTTTCTACATTTTTTTCACATTAAGTGATCACACATTTTTGGATTTTCCATTTTCTCACCATTTCAGGCACAGGACACACACTGCTTTGGAATTATTTCAGAATTGGTCACGGACAGAGACACTAATTTTTTTTTGCCATATTGTGATTTAATTGGACAAATATAACCATAAGAACATTTACCACCATCTGGACTGTTTCTAAATAAACTACTCCAATTAGGACACGTGGCCTAATTAGGATACTTGGTCTATAAGATCAATTATTGCAAAAAGGTTTTTATTGTGCATTCCCATTTTTTGCATTTATTTTATTGTAACATGGATCCATGATTTTATATGATTGTTATTTTTATTTCTATTTTTAGGACTGTGTATGTTTTTAAGTAGATCTGAGATATTTTAACATTTTTGTGTGGATTAAACATTGATATACATTCTTAAAGTTTACAACTAATTTATAGTTATTATACTATTTGTACATCGATTCCACCAACGTCAACAAGAGAACCTACATTGTGGACACCGCTCTATCAGTCTAACAGGTGTCCCCATTCCCTACCTCAGCCTTTTTTGGCGCTCACCTCCACCCCCATCTATTTTCTACTTTCATATTGGGTACACTAGGGACCCGCTGAGGAGAGCCAGAGGTATTTCATATCCCCTTTCCCTTCTGTTATCTGCGCAGGATATACACTTTTATCGTTTCACACACACACACACAGACACACACATACACACACACATACACATACACACACATACACACACACACACACACATACACACACACATACACCTACACATACACATACACACACATACACACACACACACACACACATACATACATATAGTGTGTTTGGGATAAAATCAAAGCATATATGACCATAACTGAGGAATCTTTATAGACTGTGTCTTAAAGGAACATTGTTAAAGGGACACTGTACCCAAATATTTTCTTTTGTTCAGATAGAGCATGCAATTTTATTCAACTTTCGGATTTACTCCTATTTTCAAATGTTCTTTATTCTCTTGGTATCTTTATTTGAAATGCAAGAATGTAAGTTTAGATGGTGGCCCATTTTTGGTGAACAACCTAGGTTGTCCTTGCTGATTGGTGGATAAATGCATCCACCAATCAAAAACTGCTGTCCAGAGTTCTGAACCTAGAAAAAAAGCTTACATGTCTTATTTTTCATGTAAAGATAGCAAGAGAATGAAGAGAAATTCATAATAGGAGTAAATTAGAAAGTTGCTTAAAATTGCATGCTGTATCTGAATCACAAAATAAATATTTTGGGTACAGTGTCCCTTTAAGGACAATGACACATGATTTATATGAAATGCTTAATATTCTTGGATATTATATTATCAATATTCTTGCTTGTCGGAGCAGATATACAATACAGAGTGCTTGCTGAACATATTAAATACAACTATGTAAATTTAGATTCATAGCTAAACACAGATGGGTATTTATGATATACAACATATATACATCACATATATGGTTATATTTAATATTGAATATTCACCTTCATACACCTCTTCAGGTGGCACAGAGGTGTCCATTGTCCCCTTACATCCGTAAACAGATTCATCAGAGATGACATTGGACAGCATCTCCTCCCATGACCTTAGGTGTATTCTCTTGCTAGGACCACCACCTGTCCCACGTGCATATTTGGCCTGCTGTGCCAGCTTAGCTTTGGTTTCCCTCCTGCAGTCATGATAGCGGTGTTTAATGCTGGCAGTAGAACGATTACGTCCTAAGCAGCTGACTGCCACTCGAATCTCCTCCCACAGCTTATTCCGGACAGCCGGCCTCAGGTTAGGGTTCTCCAGCTGAGCTGCCCTCTCCAAGTATGCCTCAACAAGAGCCTCCTTTTCCTCCTCAGAGTACCTCTCCTCTCTTAGCCTGCCCTTCACACCTGAAGGGCCAGCAGACACAGACTCTCCCTCCTGTGACTGGGGACCAGCCCTCTCTACCTCCTCTGTCCCTGCAGGCTGTGACAGGCTACCACCAGCCCCACCCCCAGTTGCCACAGTCTGCCCCACTTTCCCTTTTCTTTTTGTGCCTAGCTGAGGCTGACTCCTCCTCACTCCTCCCACCTCCATTCCTCTTCCACCCTCTCTCCTTCCCTCCTCTGCCAGGGTTTGAGGAAGGACAAATCCTCCACCCAAACCTCGGCCCCTATTCCTGCCCATACTACTCCCTACTTCCCCCCTCCCTCTATCCACCCTCACCACTGCCCTCCCCCTAGCCACCCCCTTCCCAACTCCACTAGGCCTATCCATCCCTTTCTCCTTCCTCCCTAACTCTAACCTAACACTAAAGTCCCTAGCTTACCTAACTACACTAATTCACCTAACTAAACCCTAAATTAAATAGCCCCAAAACTAACTACCTAACCTATCTAGACCCTAACTATCTCTATTCTATATCCCTCAAAATAAAAATAAAATGTGGGGGTGAAAATAAACAAAGGGATGTAAATGAAAAAGGAAAAACTAAGGAGGATTAGAACAAAATTATAGAAAAATAATAAGGGATGCAAATGAAGAAAGGGGTGAGCTATATAGTCAAATGAAACAAAAAATATGGGATGTTAAAAAAAAAAAAATAGGATGGGCAAAATGTATATATAAAAAAACAAGTTATATAGTGAGGAAGGGAAGGGTAGTCAAAGGGGGGATGGGAAGTGGAATAAGGGGATTAATGAAAGGAGTAATAAAGGAAGATGGGGATATGGGGGTTAATGAAAAAAAAAATGTGAATGTGTTTGTATCAAATAAAAGTGTGTATGTGTGTGTGTGTGTATTTGTGTGTATAAACTAATGTGTGTTAATTAACTAATGTATGGATGTGTGTGTGTGTTCCTAATATTATATGAGGCCTACAATAAGAATATATGAAAATCAAATATCAAAATCTCCACTAACTCTCAAACAACTCTCAAAAACCCAAAACTCCTACCAACGCAACTAGCTCCCGTGTCTTTCTCTCTAGAGGCGATCACAGGTAAAGAGCGCAGGCGCAAACCGTTATTCTTATAGACAGAGGTCGGGTTACCATGGCAATGCACTTGTTATGGCGCGCTTTTCGACAAATCCGACATCGGTTGGCAACGCAAACTTACGTACGGCCGAAAAGAGCGACTGCGCGCAACACGCTAATCTTTTCAATGGAAACCTGGTACTAAAATGGAGCCGTTAATTACTTTTAGCTGTCGTCCGCTTCGGTAGCTTACGGCTCCATTTTTAACGACTCAATGGAAGCGAGGCCATACTTGGGTATGCTTATACTGCAGCTGAGACCAAAGATCCTTGTTATATGCTTATTCTACAACTATCTTGTGCCTATTCTCATATGCTATCTTATTCCTGGACATTTCACAAAATATCTTACTAACAGTACTCGCAGAGTTCTGTGCTTGTTGAGAGACTTGTACCTACTTTTAACTAATATTCAATAAAGAATTGAACACAAGGATACTGTAATAGCACTCTACAGACTCTATGTGTACTTCTTATAGGAGAACTGTTTGGTCAATTAATTTAAAATATCATTCTTTATTAGAACAAATTTAAAAATGGGTATGATTAAAACTAAAGTGTTAGCAGCAAATGAATAGTAGTTTAATATCTGACTACTTAGGGGTCGGGCTGAGAATTTAATTATTGTCAGCACTGGGAAGGTGTATTGGTGTTCACAGGTTGGATAACATAGTAATAGGGATTACCTATCCAAGACTGATATTAACATGATAACTGTATAGAATTGCACTGAGAAAATGATGTTTGCAATTCCCTAAGTGCTCAGGAGCTCAGATAGTATCAATAACACCTATAGGTTCTAATAATGGGGTAAATCATTCTCTATTGTCGTTTGTGAAACAATATCAGTTATAAATCGATATCTATTGCATATGCTAACTGATGATAACTAGCCTATGAACTAATAATGCACTAGGATGAAACTGGTAGATCCGTAATCACTGGCTAAATATATGGTAAGAGAACTGGATACTAGGAATTACCCAACCTAATTAATATAGATATGACAACTGATATATATTATTTATTAGTGGTATCAGTAGTACACTGAAAAAGTTATTGATGCAAACTCCCTTTATTATAAGAAGCTCCAGTAATACCAGTGTCAAATTTGGAAATTCTCAATATTAGGATAAAATGTTCTCTAGTATAATTTGTTGAATAACATTAAATATATATTGATATGAAATAAGGATATTGATTGGTAATAGCTAACCATAGATACAATAGTGCACTAAAATGAACCTGATAGATCCACCATTACTTGGCTAGTATTATATATATCAGTATGTTTGGTGTAAACTTGATTTATTAGCGTGTTGGTCCAATTTTATTCTAAGTCTCAAAGTATCTTGGAACTTATGGTACTTAAGACAATACCAATTATTTAAATAATTCAACCACCACTCCAAAGGTGAATTTATCAAATTGTATCCTCTTTACAATTCAGGTATGGAGCTTATTGATAGTAGGTAAATCTAATGATTATGCTTAATAGCTTGCCCCAGTCTCATTGCTCTCGTAAAGACACTTGATATAAATAGCTGAGTCAAAAACACACGCTTAGATATTTAAATTAAATCTAATGTGTGCAAGTAAAGGAACCAACTAATGTTATAAGGCACTTGTATTGTAAGTATTACAGTATTTGTCTTCTTGTTGGTCCTGTAGAGCAACAATAGCAAATTTCAGCGTGTGTTTGGGGAGCTGACAGCTGTTAGCATAATAGAGACTGTGTAGGCTCATACATAAATACTAAAAACAGCTCAGTACAATTACAACCCAAGAAGGCACCAACGCTAATTACAACTAGAGGTCTATTATTAGGCCTAGGCACAGCTCCCGTTCACCCAGTTCATTGCAGCTAACAAGTTTATTTAAAAAGGTTTAGTATAGAGCTCCCATCTCCCATATATATTCATATATATATATATATATATATATATATATATATATATATATATATATATATATGAAAAAGAAGAGGTGAAGAAGCGCACAAGAAGGCACCCCTACTGAAGCCTGTAGGAACAGATGCTTGGAAAAATAAGATGCAAATAAACCACTCACGTGATTCAACCTCAATTGGTATGAGGTATCAATAGGGCCTGTGTTATAGCTGTTGTCTCCTTAAAAGATCCTTTTCTAGTTGTTGTCTCCTTGGAAATTCCTTTTATGGTTTCCAGTGAATGTCCCTGTACTCCTGGCTGTGTCGAAATCGTCTCTGAAGTGTCAGGATAAATGAGTGGAACTGATTCCACTACAGAACTCAGGGGCCAGGCAGAATAAGGGGAGTGCAAATATATGTATTTAAACAAAATATTTATTAGTGCCGTTATAAACAAGTGAAGACATACATAACATAAAATAAAAAGCCACACACATTCAGTGGCTAGTAAAATGCAGCTGTAACAGGTATGGCAACAGTCTAACAGTGAGAACTGTCATCCAACCGTTATATCGCTGCTAAGTGTAAAAGTATATAGATACAATTGCAAACCCTCTCCCAGCTAGATACCAGCTTACCCCCGATCACACAACCAGGTGTGTGATACGGAGAGCTAGAGTGTATCAGCGTCTAGGAGAAGCGGGTGCTACGTGTGGCGGGGGGCGGAGCCTTACGCGTTTCGCAACGCTATTGGTTGCTTCGTCAGAGGTAGGGGCCGCCCCCCTCCCATTCTGTCTTTAATAGCGTTGTTAGGCTCAATTGGTCCATAACAAGGAGCTGCCGTCGCCATATTTGTTAAGGGCATCTCAGTGTATGTATTACATACACGGATGCGCTTAAAATGTAAAAGTATTAATTTCAGATTTAAACCTGAAAAAAGAGTCATGTTTAGTTGTATCAAACTAAAATTAATGCATTAATTAGTGCATATGAGGAGCAAGTTCTAGCAGGTCTGTGACTATGTACTTAACCTATTTTATTATTAATTAAGCTCGAATATATATATATATATATACACATATATACACATATATACACATATATATACACACACACACACACAAGGAATGCTGCTAGATCTATGTCCCTATTTAGCCCATTTGGTTCAAGAGTATTTAATGAAAATATCCAAAAAGTTTCTCTTTTTCTCAGTTCTAGTAGTCTACTGCCACCTCTCTTGTTGGTATTAATTTGTTCTATTGCTTTAATGTAGAAATCATTTTTGTTTTTATTGTGTTTTTGGCTGAAGTGTTGGATCAAGAGATTATTTAATGTGCCCGCTTCAATATTTTTCATGTGTTCCAAACATCTGGTTTTAAGATTTCTTTTAGTGCGTCCTATGTACCTCAGAGGGTTGTCACAGGTACACTCCAACATGTAGACTACATAGTCAGATTTGCAATTTAGTAGTTTCTTTATTGGAAATTTTTCTACATTTTCTGTTTTAATAGCAAATTTATTAAATTGTTTCGAGTGGTGTGTGTGTTCGCAGCAAACACAATTCTTTCTAAAACACTTATGAAAGCCTTGTAACACAGAGGTGGTTAAATTATTTTTTTCACTCGTAGATTTTTTATTTTTGCTTCTGATAACACTGGGTGCAAGCTGTGACTTTAGATTTTGTTTTTTTCTGTAGATGACATCTGGGTTATTTCCAATTACATCTTTTAACAGCGGATCTTTTTGTAATATCCCCCAATGTTTGTTTAAGATGTGTTTAATTTTCCAGTGGCCATCATTGAATGTGGTGACAAATTTGACTCTGCTTTTACTTTTAGTTCTTGTATTAGCAGAAGTTTTTATATTATGAATTAGGGATTGTCTGTCCAGAGTTTTAGCTCTTTCGTATGCCTTATCAACAATTTTGTCTGGATATTTCTTTTCCTTAAACTTTTGTTTCAAAATTTTTGCTTCCTTCTCAAAGGTCTCAGTCTCTGTACAGTTTCTTTTTAACCGCTGAAATTGACCATAAGGTATGTTCTCTATCCACTTAGGATGGTGAGTGCTTCTCGCATCCAGATAGCCATTGGTATCTGTTGATTTGCGAAACAGACTGCTCTTTACAGTACCATCCAAAGTGGACAGAGTAACATCCAAAAAGTCAATTTGATGTTCATTAATGGTTTCTGTAAATTTCAGATTCATGTGATAATTGTTAAGTTGTTCCAGAAAGTCTTTCCAATCACATACATCACCATCCCATACTATTAGGATATCATCTATAAATCTCTGCCATAGTTTGATCTGACCATATTTATATCCTATATCTTCATAGATCATATCATTTTCAAAGGCTCCCATATAAAGGTTGGCAAAGTTTGGCGCAAATTTTGTGCCCATTGCCGTGCCAGTCTTTTGTAAGTAGAAGTTTTCTTCAAAGAGGAAATAATTGTTTTCTAGAACAAACTTTATGGAGTCTAGAACAAATTTCTTTTGGTCATTAGCCATTTGATCTGCCTTTTCAAGAAAATACTTGGTGGCGAGTATACCCTGTTCGTGGGGGATCGAGGTATACAGGGCTGTTACGTCTAAGGTCGCCCATTTATAGGAAGATTTCCATTCGAAATCTCCAATTGTCTGTAACAGGTGTGGAGTATCTCTGAGGTATGACCTTAGCTGTACTACCATGGGTTTGAGGAATATATCTACATATTCCGAGAGTCTAGAAGTAAGGGAATCGATACCCGAGATTATAGGTCTACCCGGGGGCTTGTCTAGGTTTTTGTGAATCTTGGGTAGATAATAATATATAGCTATTTTAGGTTCTTGATTAGCTAGATATCTCCATTCTCTTATATCTAGAACTTTTTCTCTAAGACCACAATTTATATGTTCCATATAATTTGCTAATAGAAAATTTGTAGGGTCATTTTTCTCTAGACACCTGTAGGTTACCGGGTCTGAGAGTTGTCTATAGGTTTCATCTAGATAGTCCTTTCTGTTTAGAAGGACTATTCCACCATCTCTGTCTGCCTCCCTTATTATAATTTCTTCATTGTCAACTAGTGTTTTTAGAACCTCTTTTTCTGTTATACTTAGATTATATTTTTTAACTTTATAATCTTTACATAGAGCGGAACATTCCTGAATTATCATGTCTTTAAATTGTGTTATATGTTCTCCTTGTGATTGGACAGGGAAAAAGATCGATTTAGGCCTCAGACCACTATTTATTATTTTTGCCTCTTCCAAATTGATATTTGTTTCATTATCAAAACTACTGTTAGAGGTATTTCCCATTGTGTTTGGCTGAGTATAATTTTCGTTTTCGAGGTCCATTAGGGCTTCAAGAGTATCTTTATCCGATTGTGTAAGAACTTTTGATTCCCTATTTTTCTTATATTTTTCATAATGTCTTATTAACGTTACTTTTCTTATGAATTTATTTACATCTACAAAAAGTTCAAAAGGATTGGGTTTTTTTAGTAGGTGCAAAGGAAAGGCCTCTTTTTAAGAGTTCCATTTCTTTTAGATTTAGATTTTGTGTAGATAGATTAAATATTTTAATCGTATCATTACTATCATCTTTTATAATGGTCTCATTTCTCTTCTTCTTTTTAGATTGTATAATTCTTCCTGCTCTGCATCCTCTTCGTTTTCTAGATGTCTTTTTCCCTTTCTTGAATCGCTGGAGAAGTCTGTTTGTCTCCACTCTAGATTTGTGTGCGAGGGTCCTGCTCTTTCTATGATAGTAATGATACGATTAAAATATTTAATCTATCTACACACAATCTAAATCTAAAAGAAATGGAACTCTTAAAAAGAGGCCTTTCCTTTGCACCTACTAAAAAAACCCAATCCTTTTGAACTTTTTGTAGATGTAAATAAATTCATAAGAAAAGTAACGTTAATAAGACATTATGAAAAAGATAAGAAAAATAGGGAATCAAATGTTCTTACACAATCGGATAAAGATACTCTAGAAGCCCTAATGGACCTCGAAAACGAAAATTATACTCAGCCAAACACAATGGGAAATACCTCTAACAGTAGTTTTGATAATGAAACAAATATCAATTTGGAAGAGGCAAAAATAATAAACAGTGGTCTGAGGCCTAAATCGATCTTTTTCCCTGTCCAATCACAAGGAAAACATATAACACAATTTAAAGACATGATAATTCAGGAATGTTCCGCTCTATGTAAAGATTATAAAGTTAAAAAATATAATCTAAGTATAACAGAAAAAGAGGTTCTAAAAACACTAGTTGACAATGAAGAAATTATAATAAGGGAGGCAGACAAAGGTGGTGGAATAGTCCTTCTAAACAGAAAGGACTATCTAGATGAAACCTATAGACAACTCTCAGACCCGGTAACCTACAGGTGTCTAGAGAAAAATGACCCTACAAATTTTCTATTAGCAAATTATATGGAACATATAAATTGTGGTCTTAGAGAAAAAGTTCTAGATATAAGAGAATGGAAATATCTAGCTAATCAAGAACCTAAAATAGCTATATATTATTATCTACCCAAGATTCACAAAAACCTAGACAAGCCCCCGGGTAGACCTATAATCTCGGGTATCGATTCCCTTACTTCTAGACTCTCGGAATATGTAGATATATTCCTCAAACCCATGGTAGTACAGCTAAGGTCATACCTCAGAGATACTCCACACCTGTTACAGACAATTGGAGATTTCGAATGGAAATCTTCCTATAAATGGGCGACCTTAGACGTAACAGCCCTGTATACCTCGATCCCCCACGAACAGGGTATACTCGCCACCAAGTATTTTCTTGAAAAGGCAGATCAAATGGCTAATGACCAAAAGAAATTTGTTCTAGACTCCATAAAGTTTGTTCTAGAAAACAATTATTTCCTCTTTGAAGAAAACTTCTACTTACAAAAGACTGGCACGGCAATGGGCACAAAATTTGCGCCAAACTTTGCCAACCTTTATATGGGAGACTTTGAAAATGATATGATCTATGAAGATATAGGATATAAATATGGTCAGATCAAACTATGGCAGAGATTTATAGATGATATCCTAATAGTATGGGATGGTGATGTATGTCATTGGAAAGACTTTGTGGAACAACTTAACAATAATCACATGAATCTGAAATTTACAGAAACCATTAATGAACATCAAATTGACTTTTTGGATTTCAATATTCCCTGTGTTTTCTGAATGTTTAGCAAGGAAATCTCTTTCAAATTTCTTTTTCTTTTTTAATTTCAAATCTCTTTCCAATTTGTTCATTCTTTCCCTAATTTCACTATCTAATTTATCATAGTAAGGGTCTCCTTTGAAGGGTAAAATTTGGGATTCTAGTTTTTTTAGTTCTGTTGTTACTCTTTCTAGATTAGCTTCTCTAAATTTAATAATAATTTTCATTAATATATCAAAATATATGCCAAAATTCAAATTGGACATAGGACCTGAGTTAGAGTTAGAATTATCCCCAGCAGCAGACATATTAAACAGTATCAACACTCCTCAATGAGTGGTATTGTACAGTAAGAAAAATAGGAACAAAAAAGGGGGATAATCTGCGCTTAGGAATATTGTAGCTGGACTTTCAACAATGTACCAGGACAAAAGATATATACCCAAATAATAAGTGTAGGTACCAGGGATAGGCACGAACCAAGGCTGTGGCGGACATTTTCCAAAGTAAAGACCTTAGTGAAGGACACCAAGATACATTTCAAATTAAAAACATACTTATATAGTGCTGAATGTTATTATACTGATACAGATACCACTGATCCTATAACCAGTCCTCCTCTGGCTATACCCATGTGCCAGTGTCACTTCTGTGTCTTTGTATTGTGCTGGGTCTTATTATACAGATGCAGATACACATCCAGTATTTCACTGAGACTTTATTTTTTTTCCATAACTTAAAACCCAATATCGTCAGCAGTCTCTTGACAAGCCACTAACTTTATTCACACAACATATTCTCCCTTTCGTATTATTTAATCAGAAAGAAAAGGTATACTAAGGTTGTGAATAACAACCTTAGTATATCTTTTCTTTCTAATTAAATACTACTTATAATAAACCTCAGGTGCTGGTTAAAGGGCTTTACCTTTGCATATAAAGCTCCAGGGACACAGTGGCAGCTTGCTTCTTGAATCTTCCCTCTCTCTCTCAGTCTCACTCAGAGTCATTTTCCCGGTACTAAGCGGCATCACATGGGTGTGGCCCCAACCCTGCGAAAAGTGGCGCTGTGTGTGTCAAGGAGAAGTCAGGACTAGCATTCATCTGTCTTATTCCTCCCTTACTGCAGCAAAATGGGTGGCGGACACTGCAAGAGCCACTCACGGACACCAGTGTCCGTGTACGGACACCTTGCCTATCCCTGGTAGGTACAGCTGTATGTAATTTCAAATACAGAATATCAGTGTATAATTGTCTGTGTGTGCACTGCACAATATATATATTAGTTAATGAACAATTAAACACAGTCCTGAATTACTCACATAGATGGTGTATATATATATGTATACAATAGTATCACTAAGATACATGCATAGTCCAGCTAGCCGATAGTAATTAGAATTGGCTATAGATAATATAGTCAGTTATGGACTTATATGTAAACAGTTCCCTTGTGCCAATAAATCTTTGCTGCTTCGTCTGGTGGTGAGGAGTATCCTCTTTGGGCAAGGGGATTCTCCCCGTGGATTTCTGAAAAAGAAGAGGTGAAGAAGCGCACAAGAAGGCACCCCTAGTGAAGCCTGTAGGAACAGATGCTTGGAAAAATAAGATGCAAATAAACCACTCACGTGATTCAACCTCAATTGGTATGAGGTATCAATAGGGCCTGTGTTATAGCTGTTGTCTCCTTAAAAGATCCTTTTCTAATTGTTGTCTCCTTGGAAATTCCTTTTCTGGTTTCCAGTGAATGTCCCTGTACTCCTGGCTGTGTCGAAATCGTCTCTGAAGTGTCAGGATAAATGAGTGGAACTGATTCCACTACAGAACTCAGGGGCCAGGCAGAATAAGGGGAGTGCAAATATATGTATTTAAACAAAATATTTATTAGTGCCGTTATAAACAAGTGAAGACATACATAACATAAAATAAAAAGCCACACACATTCAGTGGCTAGTAAAATGCAGCTGTAACAGGTATGGCAACAGTCTAACAGTGAGAACTGTCATCCAACCGTTATATCGCTGCTAAGTGTAAAAGTATATAGATACAATTGCAAACCCTCTCCCAGCTAGTTACCAGCTTACCCCCGATCACACAACCAGGTGTGTGATACGGAGAGCTAGAGTGTATCAGCGTCTAGGAGAAGCGGGTGCTACGTGTGGCGTATGTTATGTATGTCTTCACTTGTTTATAACGGCACTAATAAATATTTTGTTTAAATACATATATTTGAACTCCCCTTATTCTGCCTGGCCCCTGAGTTCTGTAGTGGTTTATTTGCATCTTATTTTTCCAAGCATCTGTTCCTACAGGCTTCACTAGGGGTGCCTTCTTGTGCGCTTCTTCACCTCTTCTTTTTCAGAAATCCACGGGGAGAATCCCCTTGCCCAAAGAGGATACTCCTCACCACCAGACGAAGCAGCAAAGATTTATTGGCACAAGGGAACTGTTTACATATAAGTCCATAACTGACTATATTATCTACAGCCAATTCTAATTACTATCGGCTAGCTGGACTATGCATGTATCTTAGTGATACTATTGTATACATATATATATACACTATCTATGTGAGTAATTCAGGACTGTGTTTAATTGTTCATTAACTAATATATATATTGTGCAGTGCACACACAGACAATTATACACTGATATTCTGTATTTGAAATTACATACAGCTGTACCTACACTTATTATTTGGGTATATATCTTTTGTCCTGGTACATTGTTGAAAGTCCAGCTACAATATTCCTAAGCGCAGATTATCCCCCTTTTTTGTTCCTATTTTTCTTACTGTACAATACCACTCATTGAGGAGTGTTGATACTGTTTAATATGTCTGCTGCTGGGGATAATTCTAACTCTAACTCAGGTCCTATGTCCAATTTGAATTTTGGCATATATTTTGATCCAAATTTAAAGAAAAGAACCCTTTCTACAGATATACAGATTATAGAAGGAAATGATGGGCAAGTAACTCTAACTAATCCTAGAGAACTTTTCAGACAAGTTGAAAAACTTAGCAAGATACAAATTAAGAACTGGTGTGATATTATTGGGTTAGAGACATATTTAAAAGCAGGAATTATACCCAAAGGTTTAACACTAACAAAAACACCTATATTTAATAGTACGGATATTGAGTTATTGTCCGAATGGGAATCCACTCTAGAAGAAAGCTCCACGAAGTTAATGAAAATTATTATTAAATTTAGAGAAGCTAATCTAGAAAGAGTAACAACAGAACTAAAAAAACTAGAATCCCAAATTTTACCCTTCAAAGGAGACCCTTACTATGATAAATTAGATAGTGAAATTAGGGAAAGAATGAACAAATTGGAAAGAGATTTGAAATTTAAAAAGAAAAAGAAATTTGAAAGAGATTTCCTTGCTAAACATTCAGAAAATACAGGGAATATTGGAATAGAAACCGATATACCCAACACTCCTGTTACTCCAGGAATTAGCAACAGTCACACTAACAACAGTGATAACTATGCAAACACTCTTCTGAATAAAGGGGGTCCAAAAGAGAGGAGATATTCCTCATCTACCACTCCAAATATTAGATTTCAATTTCCTAATAAACACAAGAATAAGAATAAAAACATCAACAAACCAAATGATAATAAAAGTAATTATCATATCACTAATAAACAGGATACTCCTAAAGGAAAATACTATAATCACACCTATAGAGAACCTAACCCCTACGAGCAGATTAAACCTAACAATCACCAAGCCCCAAGAGGTAGATTTATGAGGGGCAGTAGAGGGAAAAATCATGGTAATAGGGGTAATTATACAAAACAGCCTGAGAGAAGCTATGTGTATAAAGATTTTAGAGATAATAGAAATACAACTAACGAAACATGGAATCTAGGAGAAAACTCATATGATAGAAACACACAACAGACAAGGGATTTTCACGACAGACACCTCAGGGACGAACCCAGAATACAATATGGGGAAAGAATAGAAAGAGCAGGACCCTCGCACACAAATCTAGAGTGGAGACAAACAGACTTCTCCAGCGATTCAAGAAAGGGAAAAAGACATCTAGAAAACTAAGAGGATGCAGAGCAGGATGAATTATACAATCTAAAAAGAAGAAGAGAAATGAGACCATTATAAAAGATGATAGTAATGATACGATTAAAATATTTAATCTATCTACACACAATCTAAATCTAAAAGAAATGGAACTCTTAAAAAGAGGCCTTTCCTTTGCACCTACTAAAAAAAACCAATCCTTTTGAACTTTTTGTAGATGTAAATAAATTCATAAGAAAAGTAACGTTAATAAGACATTATCAGGCCCATTTATCAAAGGGCTTGCGGACCTGATCCGACACTGCAGATCAGGTCCGCAAGACCTCGCTAAATGCGGAGAGCAATATGCTCTCCGCATTTAACATTGCACCAGCAGCTCACAAGAGCTGCTGGTGCAACGCCGCCCCCTGCTGACTCGCGGCCAATCGGCCGCCAGCAGGGAGCTGTCAATCAACCCGATCGTATTCGATCGGGTTGATGTCCGGCGATTCCTGTCCGCCTGTTCAGAGCAGGCGGACAGGGTTATGGAGCAGCGGTCTTTAGACCGCTGCTTCATAAGTTGTGTTTCTGGCGAGTCTGAAGACTCGCCAGAAACACGGCCCTTCAAGCTCCGTACGGAGCTTGATAAATGGGCCTGTATGAAAAAGATAAGAAAATAGGGAATCAAATGTTCTCACACAATCGGATAAAGATACTCTAGAAGCCCTAATGGACCTCGAAAACGAAAATTATACTCAGCCAAACACAATGGGAAATACCTCTAACAGTAGTTTTGATAATGAAACAAATATCAATTTGGAAGAGGCAAAAATAATAAACAGTGGTCTGAGGCCTAAATCGATCTTTTTCCCTGTCCAATCACAAGGAAAACATATAACACTATTTAAAGACATGATAATTCAGGAATGTTCCGCTCTATGTAAAGATTATAAAGTTAAAAAATATAATCTAAGTATAACAGAAAAAGAGGTTCTAAAAACACTAGTTGACAATGAAGAAATTATAATAAGGGAGGCAGACAAAGGTGGTGGAATAGTCCTTCTAAACAGAAAGGACTATCTAGATGAAACCTATAGACAAGTCTCAGACCCAGTAACCTACAGGTGTCTAGAGAAAAATGACCCTACAAATTTTCTATTAGCAAATTATATGGAACATATAAATTGTGGTCTTAGAGAAAAAGTTCTAGATATAAGAGAATGGAAATATCTAGCTAATCAAGAACCTAAAATAGCTATATATGGGGGGCGGAGCCAGCCGCCAAAGCAACAAGACGTGCTTCACTGAGCTCCTGATGGCAGAACTTTAAAATATATATTTCTGGCATTATACAAACCAAAATAACCGACATCTTGATCTTGGTATAACACTAAGACATGGTTTCTATTTTCTGGAGTACAGAGGAAAACGTGATGGTCATTTGACAGACACAAAGACCCCTCAATCAGCTAAAACCGTGGCTGGGACTGCGACACTAGAACCAGATACTCATTAGACGGACTAACCCACTCTCCGGCTTCCCACCTAGCTGGGTAACAGTATCTCTCCGATATCCTCAAAATGGAGGAGTGTTCAGTATACCTTATCTCTCTGCTGCAGGGACTAAGTGGTAAAGCCGATAGACATTATCAAAGATTACGGTCTGTCATTTCAAATATGCGTACCCAAGATGGCGTCTTCCCCTCAACCTCCCATGATGCTCGTGTAATAATCAAGATAGAAGACTCCTCGCCTGATCTGCATTTTCAACAACGCACACAAGCAGGGCAACCCAGACGAGTCTCAACGAGCATTCCACACGAGAAAGTGAGCTATGACCCGACGCAGTCACATTATGACGACCTGTCCTATATGGGGGATGCAATACCGGAGCCAAAGGGAACCTCCATGACCGCTACCAGGCACCACCTCCGGATCTTTTTCTCTCCCCACCTACGCTCCCAAATAGTGCTAACATCTCAAGCTGACAGTCTCGATGAGAACATGACATACCTCTTGGCACTGCCTTCATTAAAATTACCGAACATGAGAGCAGTGGAGTATGTAGGGGATCCTTTTGCAGATCCGGATGAACCTTTACCATGCAAGCAGCCTAGCCCCTCCGTCCTTACAAGGGAGCAGCTGAGCCTTCTGGAAGGCCCCCCTGATCCTAAGATGGTGAGATTTGCCTTGAGTGTCCTCGCTGTCTCATGGGCAGGCTCTCCTCTATTGCAGCACTTGTTAGAAGAGACTACCGTCTACCGTATGACAGACATTTCCCAGGTGTTCTGTCCCAGTGGAGTGGGATAGAGACATGAAAGATTCCCACAGCTAAAGTAGCTAAAGTAGCAGAATAAGACTACAACTTAAAATACCCTTAACTTGCAAAGCTATTGCAGTTTACTACCTCTCTGCACTGTTCTATTCCCTACAGACTAACATTGATAGTGTCTTGTTTTCAATGTTTACTAAGCTGTTAGTTCATTCTAGATTTAAAAACCTCAATGTTTTATCTGTTGATTTGGCGCTACATTAACGTTGCATAGGAGACTAGTTAGGTAGATGCAGCTTAGCCACAGTATATCTTACCTCACATAACTTTAACCCTTATAATTAATGCAGCGTTTTTCAGTGAATGGATTGTAGCAGCATCGATGGTACTAGGGTTGTGGATGTGTAATAGGTACTGAGACATTTGGGATCAGAGTTTTAGTGGTTATATATGCACAAATAATAATCCAGCGCTTTAGACATACACTAATATTTGGTACCTATTTAGGATTACCATTGCTCACAGTCTCCCTCCAACTCCACACCTCCCCTGTATACTATAGTATCCGTCTCCTCTATGTTTAGGTATTTGAACAATCTTACCTGATAAAATATCTAGATTGTGGTTAAGCTCCTCGTTATATTAAGCCCTATTAAATACTAGAGCAACGAGAGGGACAGGTAAGCTAATCATCTATGTCTCAAACTATTTAAAATGTTTCTGTACCTATCATATTTTACCCGTTACGCCTACCTTTATTCACAGTCATGTATAGATAATGTTAGTTGAAGGGTTTCTTAAAATTATTATTATCTCAGACCCGTGTCATATACCACAGTCCCTAGGTATTTAACCCCTTTGTCTTGGGCCTCCTATATTGGTATGACTAGGCACTATGTTATTCTACTTAAATGTTTGGCCCCTGTGCAACTCATACACCAGTTTATGCAGCTGTGAATATGTTATAAATTACCCGCCCTTGATATCCTATATGTCTTATGTCCATCTATCATATTACCTCTATTATAAGATATTGGCCCTGGATGTTATAGTGCTCTCTATGAGCATTTAACCCTTATAATCTACGAATTACCTAACCTTTCCCCAAGGTACTAGAAAGTGGGTAGAGTTAACTTGCATTCTATTCTTCACTTGAGTGTATTCATTGTCTATGGGACTTATTGGCAGGGCGTTGCAGTGTTGCAGTGTTACTCTTTTCTAGTGACAAGCCTGTTATATTAAATATCTGATCATTATATCTAAGAGTGACAGTTCTCTTGCTCAGAGGTTCAAAGGCTAAGCTAAGATATAGATATAGTTTTTTTTTTTTTTTTTTTTTTTTCATTAGCCTGCAAAGCTGTGTATATGTTTAGGCGTCAATGGGTACACTTAATGTATTTAACATTCTATGCTCCTTTATTATATTTATGTTCCTAGGATGTGGCATTGCTTATGTTGAGCTTTATACTAATACTAAATTTCTTGTCTCTGGTGGGCCCCTCCCCTCCCTTTCCTGCCGGTACTGGTTGCTTGCGGGTCATACCCCTATGCCTTTCTCCCACATCGCCTATAGCTGGTAATTTCCTAGGAGAGGGGCTCACCGGGAAATCTCTTATGTCCCATATATACTAATGTCCCCCTCCCCACTAAATAATGCTGGGAATTACCCCTACTCATTTTATAGAGAGTCAATCCGTAATCTTGGTCATGGCGCCGTTGTATCATGTGTTTAATTCTACTCTAGTCTTCATATCCCGTGTGCTAAGATTCATTTTGGTATATAAAGCATTGTCTCCAGGTCATAATGAGACTAATGAAAGCACACCATTTTATCCCTTTAATTAAGTATTCTAATTTATACTCTGTCTAGATATTTTCAGGAGTTTACTTGGCAGTTAAAACTAAAGCTCACATAGGGTCCTGATCACAGTTAATTCAAGATTGACATCCTGACTGGCTCCGCCCTCCACTCCCCCCCCCTATTATATTTCGAGCGGCTCTTGCCCGCTGCATCCCTCCCCCCCCTTTTTAAACTATAAAGCTAATCCCTCCCTGGCCCTAATTGTATCTGAGTGGACGCTTCAATTTCCCTACTATATGGCCCAGAGAGGACTATTTTTGTTGTATTGTTATTACTTTCATCATAAAACTGAAGTCTTATTGTAATCTGCCCAAATTCTATAATATTACGTGTGCTGTTTGGATACATTATACTCTTACTGTATGGTTTTGTTTCTAACACTTATCCAATAATATTGTAATTGCACTTCTCTGTAAATGCTTTGGGGCATAACCTTGGTTGTATCTGTTTATGACTTCAATAAAAAATATTTAAATCATAAAAAAAAAATAGCTATATATTATTATCTACCCAAGATTCACAAAAACCTAGACAGGCCCCCGGGTAGACCTATAATCTCGGGTATCGATTCCCTTACTTCTAGACTCTCGGAATATGTAGATATATTCCTCAAACCCATGGTAGTACAGTTAAGGCCATACCTCAGAGATACTCCACACCTGTTACAGACAATTGGAGATTTCGAATTGAAATCTTCCTATAAATGGGCGACCTTAGACGTAACAGCCCTGTATACCTCGATCCCCCACGAACAGGGTATACTTGCCACCAAGTATTTTCTTGAAAAGGCAGATCAAATGGCTAATGACCAAAAGAAATTTGTTCTAGACTCCATAAAGTTTGTTCTAGAAAACAATTAATTGCTCTTTGAAGAAAACTTCTACTTACAAAAGACTGGCACGGCAATGGGCACAAAATTTGCGCCAAACTTTGCCAACCTTTATATGGGAGCCTTTGAAAATGATATGATCTATGAAGATATAGGATATAAATATGGTCAGATCAAACTATGGCAGAGATTTATAGATGATATTCTAATAGTATGGGATGGTGATGTATGTGATTGGAAAGACTTTGTGGAACAACTTAACAATAATCACATGAATCTGAAATTTACAGAAACCATTAATGAACATCAAATTGACTTTTTGGATGTTACTCTGTCCACTTTGGATGGTACTGTAAAGAGCAGTCTGTTTCGCAAATCAACAGATACCAATGGCTATCTGGATGCGAGAAGCGCTCACCATCCTAAGTGGATAGAGAACATACCTTATGGTCAATTTCAGCGGTTAAAAAGAAACTGTACAGAGACTGAGACCTTTGAGAAGGAAGCAAAAATTTTGAAACAAAAGTTTAAGGAAAAGAAATATCCAGACAAAATTGTTGATAAGGCATACGAAAGAGCTAAAACTCTGGACAGACAATCCCTAATTCATAATATAAAAACTTCTACTAATACAAGAACTAAAAGTAAAAGCAGAGTCAAATTTGTCACCACATTCAATGATGGCCACTGGAAAATTAAACACATCTTAAACAAACATTGGGGGATATTACAAAAAGATCCGCTGTTTAAAGATGTAATTGGAAATAACCCAGATGTCATCTACAGAAAAAAACAAAATCTAAAGTCACAGCTTGCACCCAGTGTTATCAGAAGCAAAAATAAAAAATCTACGAGCGAAAAAAATAATTTAACCACCTCTGTGTTACAAGGCTTTCATAAGTGTTTTAGAAAGAATTGTGTTTGCTGCGAACACACACACCACTCGAAACAATTTAATAAATTTGCTATTAAAACAGAAAATGTAGAAAAATTTCCAATAAAGAAACTACTAAATTGCAAATCTGACTATGTAGTCTACATGTTGGAGTGTAACTGTGACAACCCTCTGAGGTACATAGGACGCACTAAAAGAAATCTTAAAACCAGATGTTTGGAACACATGAAAAATATTGAAGCGGGCACATTAAATACTCCCTTGATCCAACACTTCAGCCAAAAACACAATAAAAACAAAAATGATTTCTACATTAAAGCAATAGAACAAATTAATACCAACAAGAGAGGTGGCAGTAGACTACTAGAACTGAGAAAAAGAGAAACTTTTTTGGATATTTTCATTAAATACTCTTGAACCAAATGGGCTAAATAGGGACATAGATCTAGCAGCATTCCTTTGAATCACAAACAGATATAACTTATACTGACAATGTGTGTGTGTGTGTATATATATGTGTATATATGTGTATATATGTGTATATACATATATATATATATTCGAGCTTAATTAATAATAAAATAGGTTAAGTACATAGTCACAGACCTGCTAGAACTTGCTCCTCATATGCACTAAACCTAATAATGTTTTTTGGTAACCCCTGCAAATACGAGTGAGAAACACAGATGTATCATTTCTTCACTCCTGGTATTTTATCACTAGTAATACATCTTTTGCCTCATTATTGTAAGAAAGAAGTACTGGGATTCTATGAGTACATTCATCAGAATTTATGCTCTGTATTATACAGATTAACCACAACTATTGCGGTTAGAGCCCATTATTGTAAATGATGGTATAGGTCTTATTTGCTGTATGTATAAAAGCTTTTGTATGTCTAAATTGAATGAAAATCGAATACGCTATATACAGAGAGTAAGGACTATATACACAATGACATAATAAATGTATACCTAATTGGATGATAACGTTGGACAGATAGGCTATAGAATGAGTTACATGCATTTTATACTGTGCCAAATGTTTCCTTAACTTTCAATACTAAATGTGCATTTATATGTTGCCCTAATTTATATGTTGCCCTAATTTATTTTATTTTATTTCATTTATTTTATGTACATTTATGGATGACTATTTTTAACATTTTATCTTGGATTAATTTTAGTTTGATACAACTAAACATGGCTCTTTTTTCAGGTTTAAATCTGAAATTAATACTTTTACATTTTAAGCGCATCCATGTATGTAATACATACACTGAGATGCCCTTAACAAATATGGCGACGGCAGCTCCTTGTTACGGACCAATTGAGCCTAACAACGCCATTAAAGACAGAATGGGAGGGGGGCGGCCCCTACCTCTAACGAAGCAACCAATAGCGTTGCGAAACGCGTAAGGCTCCGCCCCCCGCCACACGTAGCACCCGCTTCTCCTAGATGCTGATACACTCTAGCTCTCCGTATCACACACCTGGTTGTGTGATCGGGGGTAAGCTGGTATCTAGCTGGGAGAGGGTTTGCAATTGTATCTATATACTTTTACACTTAGCAGCGATATAACGGTTGGATGACAGTTCTCACTGTTAGACTGTTGCCATACCTGTTACAGCTGCATTTTACTAGCCACTGAATGTGTGTGGCTTTTTATTTTATGTTATGTATGTCTTCACTTGTTTATAACGGCACTAATAAATATTTTGTTTAAATACATATATTTGCACTCCCCTTATTCTGCCTGGCCCCTGAGTTCTGTAGTGGAATCAGTTCCACTCATTTATCCTGACACTTCAGAGACGATTTCGACATAGCCAGGAGTACAGGGACATTCACTGGAAACCAGAAAAGGAATTTCCAAGGAGACAACAATTAGAAAAGGATCTTTTAAGGAGACAACAGCTATAACACAGGCCCTATTGATACCTCATACCAATTGAGGTTGAATCACGTGAGTGGTTTATTTGCATCTAATTTTTCCAAGCATCTGTTCCTACAGGCTTCACTAGGGGTGCCTTCTTGTGCGCTTCTTCACCTCTTCTTTTTCAGAAATCCACGGGGAGAATCCCCTTGCCCAAAGAGGATACTCCTCACCACCAGACGAAGCAGCAAAGATTTATTGGCACAAGGGAACTGTTTACATATAAGTCCATAACTGACTATATTATCTACAGCCAATTCTAATTACTATTGGCTAGCTGGACTATGCATGTATCTTAGTGATACTATTGTATACATATATATATACACTATGTGAGTAATTCAGGACTGTGTTTAATTGTTCATTAACTAATATATATATTGTGCAGTGCACACACAGACAATTATACACTGATATTCTGTATTTGAAATTACATACAGCTGTACCTACACTTATTATTTGGGTATATATCTTTTGTCCTGGTACATTGTTGAAAGTCCAGCTACAATATTCCTAAGCGCAGATTATCCCCCCCTTTTTGTTCATATATATATATATATATATATATATATATATATATATATATATGTGTGTGTACATATGTATTTATGTGTGTATATTTGTCTGTAATCTTTGTGCCCTTATAACTTTTTTGTGCAATTTTTAAAAAAATATTATTTAAAATATTTTTATTAGATAGGGCTATTATAAGTGTAACTGTATTTTTTATGTGTTTTGTGACACTTTTTGGTTTCGCGAAACAGTTAACCAGAGCTCTAAGGACACACTATCCTGATGCACATTAAATTTAATTCCGCTCAAGCGATTGCATTCACTTTCAACTTGTAGTACGAGCGTTACACACGTCACGCACAAACAGCCGCGATAAACTCGGTATCGCTCATGCGTAACTGTTAGCGCGCCACTCGTAATCTGGCCCTAAGAATTTAAAGAGACATAAGGTTTAAAAAGTATATTATGCATGTAAAAGAGCAACAATGTCTCTTTAACATCATACATTTTATACTTTTTTATTCGCTCAATTATTAAATTTAGCTGAAAAAAAGACAAGACAATAAAGTAAGTAAATTTGACACTTGGGGGTAGATTTATCAATGTGCGGACAGACATGATCCGCTGTAGCGTATCATGTCCACTGCACATCGATAAATGCCGACAGCATACATTGTTGGCATTTATCATTGAACAAGCATTTCTAGGGAAATGCTTGTGCAATGCAGCCCCCTGCACATTTGTGGCCAATTGGCCACTAGCAGGGGGTGTTAATCAACCAGATCATATCTGATCAGGCTGATTGTTGTCCGCCGCCTCAGAGATGGCGGACGAGTTAAGGAACAGCGGTCTAAAGAGCCTGAAAGTATGGGGGTAGTTAGCAGCATCCACTGCTTGATAAATCTACCCCTTGTAATCACTGCCCTTTATATAGTAAAAAAACATATCCCTTTGAACTATTATCCTTGAAGATCTAATTTTTGTGTTATTATATAGATTTCATTCATTAAAAGAGAGGTATCTAAATCTGGTGAATTGGATCTGCAGGCTAATGTAAGAACTGGAAAGGTTTATCTCACTAGAAAGTTTTTAATTGTTAAGTATTTAAACATGAAGTCTGACATTTGTGAAATAAATAAGAAGTCATAATATTTTGATATGCAGCCTTTGGTTGGTAATTTGTTGATGGACACGAGGACAGCTGGAATAGCAGTTTATCTTCATTCATTTATACATACTTATCATAGGAACAGCTGCTGCAACTCCTTAAAGCGTTTATAGTAAAAAAAAAAAAAAAGACAGCTTGTTTCCAAACATTTTATTTGCATATGTAATTTCTGGTTACCCATTACTGATGAAGACTGAATTAAAATGAAAGCCAATTATATTTTATATAGTATACTTAAAAATGCAGTGAGATATATACAAATCATAACCTTACAGTTATAAAATAATATCCATGAGTTAAAGCACTTGAACGTGATGCAGCATAACTGTAAAGAAGCTGACAAGAAAATATCACCTGAACATCTCTATGTAAAAAAGGAAGATATTTTGCCTCAAAATTTCCTCAGTAGCCACTCTCCTTGTAAAGGGATTTTTAACCAGCAGATCTGACAAATTTCAAACATAGTTCAATTTGAATTCCCCCTGCATTAGCCATGTGACAGCCATCAGCCAATAGCAAAATGCATATATGTGTATACTGGGAATTCTTGAACATGCTCAGTATCAGCTGGTGCCTCTGAAAGTGTGCATATAACAAGATTGTGCACATTTTTTATCATGAAAGTAAATTAGAAAGCTGTTTACAATTATGTGCTCGATCTGAATCATGAAAGTTTAGTTTCCACTGAAAGTTAAATCTCATTTTTAAACGATGATACTTTTGCATAAATTAACTATGATTATCTTAATTTATGTAATGAATTAAAAGAAAATAAACTACAGTCACACATATTAGGCAGGCATCAAAACTGAATTAATCATTTGTCATGTTTTACTTTTGCTTTAGCTCTAAATCTCTTGCTTCTATAATTTGTAGAGGTGAAACTGGGAGCACCTGGCACTGTGCCAGTAGGGGTGTGGTCAGGGGCCGTGGTCATGGGGGCGTGGCAATTGCTGACCGGAACTAATTTAAAAAAAAACTCACAAATGCATCATTGAATCTCTTTAAAAATAGGCTCTGACTGGAATAGAAGGTATCAATAAGTGGCACTAGATCATTCAGTTATATGAAAGTAGTTAGGGTTGAAAAAGTCAGAAGTTAAAGCAGAAACTGCTCAGAGATGGTGAGGATATGGCTATGCAAATTAGTATTTCTATAGGGAGTGCAGAATTATTAGGCAAATGAGTATTTTGACCACATCATCCTCTTTATGCATGTTGTCTTACTCCAAGCTGTATAGGCTCGAAAGTCTACTACCAATTAAGCATATTAGGTGATGTGCATCTCTGTAATGAGAAGGGGTTTGGTCTAATGACATCAACACCCTATATCAGGTGTGCATAATTATTAGGCAACTTCCTTTCCTTTGGCAAAATGGGTCAAAAGAAGGACTTGACAGGCTCAGAAAAGTAAAAAATAGTGAGATATCTTGCAGAGGGATGCAGCACTCTTAAAATTGCAAAGCTTCTGAAGCTTGATCATCGAACAATCAAGCGTTTCATTCAAAATAGTCAACAGGGTCGCAAGAAGCGTGTGGAAAAACCAAGGCGCAAAATAACTGCCCATGAACTGAGAAAAGTCAAGCGTGCAGCTGCCAAGATGCAACTTGCCACCAGTTTGGCCATATTTCAGAGCTGCAACATCACTGGAGTGCCCAAAAGCACAAGGTGTGCAATACTCAGAGACATGGCCAAGGTACACCTTCTTCAAGCAGTGGTACAGGAAGAAGTCTGCATCCTTCAAGAAAAGCATGATTTTCATGCAGGACAATGCTCCATCACACGCGTCCAAGTACTCCACAGCGTGGCTGGCAAGAAAGGGTATAAAAGAAGAACATCTAATGACATGGCCTCCTTGTTCACCTGATCTGAAACCCATTGAGAACCTGTGGTCCATCATCAAATGTGAGATTTACAAGGAGGGAAAACAGTACACCTCTCTGAATTGTGCCTGGGAGGCTGTGGTTGCTGCTGCACGCAATGTTGATGGTGAACAGATCAAAACACTGACAGAATCCATGGATGGCAGGCTTTTGAGTGTCCTTGCAAAGAAAGGTGGCTATATTGGTCACTGATTTGTTTTTGTTTTGTTTTTGAATGTCAGAAATGTATATTTGTGAATGTTGAGATGTTATATTGGTTTCACTGGTAAAAATAAATAATTGAAATGGGTATACATTTGTTTTTTGTTAAGTTGTCTAATAATTATGCACAGTAATAGTCACCTGCACACACAGATATCCCCCTAAAATAGCTAAAAACTAAAAACTACTTCCAAAAATATTCAGCTTTGATATTAATGAGTTTTTTGGGTTCATTGAGAACATGGTTGTTGTTCAATAATAAAATTAATCCTCAAAAATACAACTTGCCTAATAATTCTGCACTCCCTGTACATATATAGTGAAATTATTTTATATTGAACAATAAACATGTTGACATCTGTGTTCACAGTGTTAATTATCATTAGGATGACCAATGCAACAGCATGGTGCACATAAGGAGACATATAAAGGCCCTGCAATTGTACAGGGATGGAGGTAGGTACTGTAATATGGAAGCATTAAACTGCTGGTCTGTGTTCATGAACAGATTTTAGTAATAAAAATGAATGAACAGTCAGTAGTTGAAGAGCAGGGGCAGAATGCTCATTGATGGGAGGCTACTGCTTGACCAGTCTGGGGCATAACTAAATAAACCCTAGGCCTCATAGCAAAATATAGAAACCAAGCTCATCCTTTACACCCTTCCCTTTTATTTTTCCCCCATATAAAAAGAGTAGTCATTTGAACTGTTGCACTTGAATGCTTCATTTGGGGGGACAACAACAGCTATTTTTTTAAATCTCTACTAAAGCTCTCTGCATCTGCTGTATAATAGAAAGAGAAGAGACCAAATAAATATGTCTAATCCTGCTTTCTAGAGCTTTGGGAGGGCTAAAAACTACATTCCTTGCATCCTAATCAATAAGTCTATAGTAACTATGTCATTTGTGTTTAATGGTTGTGGTTGGGATGTCAGTGCTTGTCTAGTGATGGGAGGTTAGAGTAAAAGCAGTCGGTAGTGAACTATAACTATTCATGTAGTATTCATGACCCAAACAGTGAAAAGATTTCACAATTTATTGATGGGAGTTGGAGACTGTACCAGTAAAATAAGAGAGACTAGTTTTAGGAAAATAAGTGACGTAATTGTTGCTCCCATAACTAAATACCAGTACTGGATAATACTACACCAAGATCCCAGTTGGTTGCATTTATTATTGCTTACATTTAAAAAATATTCTTATAGTCTATTTTAAAAAACAAGGATATAGAAGGGTACCTTTCATTAATTCACCAGGGATGAAGAATAAGGGGGATAAGTACTTTGTCTAAAACAAGTAAATATACCACTTGACTGGATAATTAACCATTATGAACATGTTCCTTGATTTAATTACACTGTCTTAAAATATTGAGGGCTACATTTACACAAGTAGGAAGTTGTTTAAAAGTTTGGTATAGCAATTGCCTGTGAATTATACCAGAAAACATTTAGATGTGTTTAACAGAATATATTTTTGCCAATAATAAGCATTTAATTCACTGAGCAGATTTCCTGTGTATCATCCTGTGTTATAGCATCCATAGTATTATCAATTAGCTATTCAATCAGGTCCTATCTTGTCATAAGATGCCCATACATAATTTTATGCATTGCCAAAGAGTACGAATTTGGTAATTACATTTCAAGGTTGGTGTCTACTTTACTGCTGTGCAAAAATTAGGCCCCGGCTACCACAACAACTTTTGGTTATCTATACTACAATGCAAACTCTTTGGCTAGTTTTCTACAACTAAATGCATTACATTGATCTAGTTTAAGAATTGAATTTCAAATTAAATGATGCAGACAACAACCTTAGGCTCCATTATCTTTTGGGGTCCCTTTTCTGGCTAGGCACGTGATACAACATCATAATGCATTATGTGTACTGTAAACATCTGCCAGTCCAACTAAAAAAATATTCTTAATGACTTTTAGGCATTTGGTCAGAAGATGTACAAAATATTATTTAGTTTTAATTGTGAGGGTGCATTTTAGTGGTGTCATAATTAGCACAAGTGCTTTTGAATGTTCAAGAGAACATTGTTGTACAATATATCTTTTACCTAAACTGTTTGTTAAGACATTCTGAGGATCTCTTGCTGAAAAAATATGTCACATACTTCAATAACACCTGGAGAAAAATCAATTGGATTTCCTATTGTACGGGTTTCAATCAGCTTATTTCTATTTTGTTTGTTTGTTTGTTTTTTGTTGCTTTTTTTTTTTTTTTTTTTACTTTTTACTTATTACTATTAAAGCAAAGGAAATGTTGCTGAAGCTGACATTAAAAATAATTGGCATAGCAAGTATCATAATGTTTAGACTTGAAATTATATTAAAAACTGAGGATTTGTTTTCTAGATTATTTGCAATTGTGGAGTCACACCGTGATCTTAACCTTTTATGGCTTTATATTCTGAATTAAATATATACATTTAATTAATGCAACATTTATGAATTGTGCATTTTAATTTATCCAGTGATTAATGTCCCTTTATTGCGGACCATTTCCCAACTCTCATAAGGTCAATTTAGCTGAGTGCATGAACACTATTCTGGTTGCTTAGTTACAGATTTTGCATTCCAAAAAATGTAAAATGTATGTCAATTTCAGCATGCCAACAAAAATAGCTATATTAAAAAATAAAGATATTTTTATACACATTAGGCTAGATTACAAGTGGAGCATTATTTAGTGCTCCCGCTCAAGTGCTATTATTTTTTTGTAAAATATATATCTATACCTAATATATATATATATATATATATATATATATATATATATGACTATCTATTTAAAAATAGATAGAACATGTTCCCCTATGTGAAATATTTACAGTACACACACAGTAAAACAAATTAATAAATATTAAAATGTATAATTAATTTTCTTTCTTTTTTTTAAGGTAATTGGAAGAGCTTCAAAGTATATATACATATGAATATATGTGTATACATGTGCTTATTTGTGTTTATATGTGTATATATGTATGGATATACATATATACACATATGTACACATATATAGAAATGTATATATACATACATACATACACATGCATATGTATGTATACATTTGACATGTTACATCATAGCCGGAGGACTTAATTATAGCTGACATTATTACTTTCCGAGTAGACCTTATGTGTTTTTTTGCCTGTGTGTTTCTGGAAACTTTGGAGGACAATAGAAACTTCTGTATGATGTGCACACTATGGGCTAGATTACAAGTGCAGCACAAATGTTGGCTTATTGCTCGTATTACGAGTTGAAAGTAAACGTGATTGCTTGAGGACAATCGTGATTTACGCTAGAATATGTGATCGGGTTTGCACAAGACTGGGATGTTTTTTTCCTTTAACTTCTATGGGAGAATACGAGAATGCACAAGTGGTATTATGAGTTTAGCTTAGTATAGTTTTGCGCTCATTGGTATAGCATAAGACTGAAAACAGTTTACTTTCAACTCATAATATGAGCGCAACCCAACAAGCTCGGAAAGCATACTTCTAGCGCAGTTAATGCTCAAGCGGGAGCGTTAACTAGTGCTCCACTTGTAATCTGGCTCTCTATAAATTTGTCATTTTTAGCAGGCAAGGTTACCAATAAATATAATAAATCTTTAGGGCTCTTCTGAGTTGGCTTCTCCTAAAAAGCGAGTCCTTCTTTCATCTTCAATCAGACAAAGTCACAGCGATGGCATATATAAATCACCAAATTCAAAATAAAGACTTCTTCATAATTTGAATTTATTTAGGGCTTTACAATTTTACCTGTAGGAATTTTAGACAATTCTCTAATTTGTTCATTCATTTATCGGATCCATGTACAGGCCAGAGTGCCTAAGCTGTTACTTTAGTTTCTTGGCTAAAACTCCTGATTCACAAGGCTTATTTGGAGGCGGGAAAGTATCCCCCAAAGCGCATTGCAGCCCATTCTATTAGATTAGTTTCCTCTTCCTGAGCATTTAAAAATTATGCTTCTGTAGAAAAAATTTGCAAGGCAGCAACATGGTCATCCCTACATACTTTTACTAAATTCTGCCATTTTAAGTTTTTGCTTCTTCTGAAGTCATCCAGGCAGCAGTGTCTGGCAAATTGGTGCCTACCTTTTAAAAAAAAATGTTTATCCCACCCAAAATTACTTGTGGACTCCACTGCTTGGGTATTAGTTTCCATGTGTAATGGATTGCGGCCTCTCACTACCTTATGAAAGAAAATACAATTTATGCTAAACTAATACATTTCTTTCTTTCATGGTGGTGAGAGTCCACGAACACCACTCAATTTTATTAATATTTTAAAAGAAAATCTTTTTGAACTTCTATTTTTCCATGCTTTGTCCTTTCCTACCTCTTTTGCTGTTTCTCGTTGCTTGGCTATATGTCAGTCTGGCATAACAGTGAGGTGGGAGGAATGAAGTGCTCTTGGAAGTTTTGGGAATCTTGCCTCCTCCTAGTGACTAGGAGTTGAATTCCATGAGTAATGGATCGTGGACTCTCAACACCCCAAAAGAAACAAATTTATCAGATAAGCATAAATTTTGATTTTTTAAGTTAATAAGGTATATTGAAGTCCATTTTTAAAGGGACAGTCTACTTAAAATTTTTTATTGTTTAAGAAGATAGATACCACCTTTATTACCCACTCCCCAGTTTTGCATAAGCAACACTTCTGTGATTAACTTGTTTCTAAGCCTCTGCAGACTTTCCCCTTATCTCAGTTCTTTTGACAGACTTGCATTTTAGCCAATCAGTGCTGCTTCATAGATAACTACATGGGAGTGAGCACAGTGTTATCTATATGGCACAAATGAACTGTTTAACTGTGGAAAAACTCTCAAAATGCACTGAGATAAGGCTTAAAAATCAGTTTGAGTCTACCTAGGTTTAGCTTTCAATAAAGAATACCAAGGGGTAGATTTATCAAAGCTTCAACCGATAATACGCTGGAATCCTGTGTCAAATTCGTTGCAAGATTGATCCGCCGTAGTTAGCAAAGCGTCAAGATCATCAAATGTTGAAATGTGTGACGTAATATACGCTCCCGCGATATCAATCTGATGAAGATGCTCGCGACAATTCCGATGCAGCATACCTATCGTTCAAACTGCCACCCTTGAGGCCACAAATGCCATAGAAATCAATGGGAGTCTAAAAAAACAGAAAGGTTATGTTCGACGCTGCAAGATAATTAAGCATATTAGATAATAAAAGTAAATTAGAAACTTTATTAAACTTGTATACTCTTTCTAAATCAAACAATATTATTGCTCCAAATTTGGTGCAAAGTATTACTCCAAATTTGGTGCACTAGTAGATATAGGGATAAAATTTAAATAAATATATTACTACTTAAAAAAATTGCTTCAAACTTGGTGCGAAATATTGCTCCAAACTTGGTGCACTAGTAGATATAGAGATAAAAATTAAATACATAACATAATATAGCTAACTTCCTTTTTTTTTTTTATATATATAAATCTATATGCACCATGTTTAAGTCCCACTCACCACTTCGCACCAAATGTGACGCAACACTTTTCGCACCAAATTTGACGCAATACTCCTGAACAACCCACAAACTAGTGACATTTTCCACCACTTTTGATGCATAATAACATGATTTATGACATTTGATTTAAATTTACATTTTCTAACATCACTAATGAATACAATTTCTCGATACTTCTGTCATTGATCACTCATCAGAACTTATAAGCGCAATTTGTTACATTGTGTATTATACTTTGAAAGTATGTATATGTGAAATTAGTATTAAAGTTAAACATTGATGATGACATTAGGACACACAGTATAATATTTTAGACAATGATTTTAAAATTTGAATTATGTTTCATTCAATATAATCTTAAACTGATAGCTCAAAGGGATAGTTTACCTAACATTAAATTGTCATGATTGAGATACAGCAGAAATTAAAATCACCTCTTTAATGTCATGCTATTTTCAGTGTTTTTCTTCCTTCTCTTGAATTTAATTTTCATGAAGAAATGTCATCTTATATGCCAGCCCATTTTATAACACCTGTGTAGGGGTGGTGTTTAAAACTAGACTGCAATCAGGAGGGGTTACATAGGCACAGAGAGAAAACTGGCCCAGCTCTTACAATATCCATTGATTGCAAATAAATACATATGATACCCTGATTACGTTATATTCGCAATTATTCCTGCTCAGAACAATAATAAATTTACACTATATACATATAGTGGTATTAATAAACACAGAGATATGAAAGACAACATTGTTTAGAACAAAAAAGGAATTTAGGGACGTGTAAATATGTTTGCAAAAGATTTCTGACATATACACGTATACTGTATATATATATATATATATATATATATATATATATATATATATATACACACAAGTATGTGCAAAGATATATGTACAAATTCTAGCATTAATAATGATTTTAAAAAACAAAAAAACATGAGATAGGCATATCATGATTTCTAGAAATACAAATACACATTAATTTATGTGGACATATCATATATCAGTTATTTGTATAACAAATACATAGAAAAATACTTTCTAAGATATATTATTGTTTGTTCAGGTATAAATCTAGCTATTTCTTGGACATTAACAAATGAAAAATAAAAGATTAGCTTTAGAGAAATGTGCTTGTTCATGGACAATAATGAAATGGTATAAATAAAGTTGGAAAAAAACAGAATATCCACAACATCAATGACTCTTATTTATCAACAGTACGTTGCTCATCTCCCCGTACTTGATGTGTGTTTTTTTGACAGACTTTTTAGTAAATAAGGCCGTCGTATGTAGATTTGCGGTAGCGATGTCTGGCGAGCGTATTGACTCCAGCAAATGCGTCGAGATTGACGCAATAATAAATAGGCCCCCAAGAGAGCACCACAAATCTGATGATAAGGGTTCATTTGAAAGTTGTTGCATGCCTTATGGAAAATTGCATGCCTTATCTGAATCCTGAAAGTTTAATTTTAACTTGACTGTCCCTTTAATTATGCATTGTATTGTAAATAAATTAGCAAAATGTACAGGGTTTGTTCCTTCAGCACAACCCATAAATACATCCAAGAAAAATATTTTTCTCTTGTTAAGTGTATCCAGTCCACGGATCATCCATTACTTATGGAATATATTCTCCTTCCCAACAGGAAGCTGCAAGAGTCCACCCACAGCAAAGCTGCTATATAGCTCCTCCCCTAACTGCCATATTCAGTCATTCTCTTGCAAGCCTCAACATAGATAGGAGGTCGTGAGAGTCTGTGGTGCTTTCTACTTAGTTTATTCTTCAATCAAAAGTTTGTTATTTTTAAATGGCACCGGAGTGTGCTGTTTATCTCAGGCAGTATTTGGAAGAAGAATCTGCCTGCGTTTTTCTATGATCTTAGCAGACGTAACTAAGATCCATTTGCTGTTCTCACACATTCTGAGGAGTGAGGTACTTCAGAGGGGGAATAGCGTGCAGGTTTTCCTGCAGATAAGGTATGTGCAGTAAAATATTTTTCTAGGAATGGAATTGACTAAGAAAATACTGCTGATACCGAAGTAATGTAAGTAAAGCCTTAAATGCAGCGATAGCGACTGGTATCAGGCTTATTAATAGAGATACATACTCTTATAAAAATGTGTTTTAAAACGTTTGCTGGCATGTTTAATCGTTTTTTAACGTACATTGGTGATAACACTGTAATGTTGGTATAGCCTTAAATGCAGTAAAAGCGACTGGTATCAGGCTTAATAATAGAGATACATACTCTTGTAAAAATGTGTTTTAAAACGTTTGCTGGCATGTTTAATCGTTTTTTAACATATGTTTGGTGATAAAACTTATTGGGGCCTAAGTTTTTTCCACATGGCTGGCTTAAATTTTGCATAGAAACAGTTAACTGAAGCTTCCCACTGTTGGCTGTGGCAGTTTGTTGTGTCTGTTTTTAAAAACGTCTATGTCGTTTTTTTTATCTGTTTTTTGCATTAAGGGGTTAATCATCCATTTGCAAGTGGGTGCAATGCTCTGTTACCTTATTACATGTACTCTAAAAATTTCGTTTGTTTTACTGCCTTTTTTTCACTGTTTTTCAAATTTTGACAAAATTTGTTTCTCTTAAAGGCACAGTAACGTTTTATATATTTGCTTGTTAACTTGATTTAAAGTGTTTTCCAAGCTTACTAGTCTCATTATTAGTCTGTTCTAACATGTCTAACATAGAGGAAGCTCTGTGTTCATTATGTTTTAAAGCCATGGTGGAACCCCATCTTAGAATGTGTACCAGATGTACCGATTTCATGTTAAACAGATCATTTTTTGTCTTTAAAAACATTATCACCAGAGGATTCTGTCGTGGGGGTAGTTATGCCGACTAACTCTCCCCACGTGTCAGACCTTTTGACTCCCGCTTTAGGGACTCACGCTCAAATGGCGCCAAGTACATCAAGGGCACCCATAGCGTTTCTTTTACCAGGGGATTCTGTCGAGGGGAAAGTTATGCCGACTAACTCTCCCCACGTGTCAGACCCTTCGACTCCCGCTTCAGGGACTCACGCTCAAATGGCGCCAAGTACATCAAGGGCGCCCATAGCGTTTATTTTACAAGACATGGCAAAGGTGGTGAATAATATTCTGGCAGCAGTATTAGTCAGACTACCTGAAATTAAAGGAAAGCAGTTAGCTCTGGGGGTAGATACAGAGCATACAGACGCTTTAAGAACCATGTATGATACTACCTCACAATATGCTTAGTCTGTGGGTGATTATTTTTTTTTGACTCAGGGAAGATGATTTAACCTGATTCTGATATTTCTACATTTAAAATTTATGCTTGAGAACCTCCACTTGTTGCTCAGGGAGGCTTTGGCTGCTCTGAATGAATGTGTACAATCGCAGGGCCAGAGAAATTGTGTAGACTGGATAAATAATATGCAGTGCCGGTGTGTACTGATGTTTTTCCAATACCTAAAGAGGTTTACTAAAAATATTTTAATAAGGAATGGGATAGACCAGGTGTGCCGTTCTCTTCCCCTCCTATTTTTTAGAAGAATGTTTTCTAATAGTTACCACCACACGGGACTTCTGGCAGACAGTTCCTAAGGTGGAGAGAAGAGTTTCTACTCTAGCTAAGCGTACCACTACCTCTGACGAGGACAGTTGTGCTTTTTAGATCCAATGGATAAAAAATGTTTATTCAACAGGGTTTTATCCTGCAGCCCCTTGCATACATTGCTTCTGTCACTGCTGCTGCAGCGTTCTGGGTTGAGTCTCTTGATGAGGCTTTACAGTTAAGCGACTCCATTGGATGAATATATTTGACAAGCTTATGCTAGCCAATTCCTTTGTTTTCTGATGCCTTGTTCATTTGACTAGACTAACGGCTAAGAATTCTGTTTTTTACTATACTGGCGCGCAGAGCGCTATGGCTTATATCATGGTCAGCTGTCGTGACTTTAATAAATAAGCTACTTAACTTCCCTTCAAGGGGCAGACCCTATTCGGGCCTGGTTTGAAGGAGATTATTGCTTATATCACTGGAGGAAAAGGTCATGCCCTTCCTCAGGATAGGTCCAAATCAAGGGCAAAAAAAAAAAAAAAGTCTAATTTTCGTGCCTTTTAAAAACTTCAGGGCAGGTGTGGCATCCTCTTCCTCTAAGGCAAAACAAGAGGGAATTTTTGCTCAGTCCAAGGCGGTCTGGAGACAATCGGACCTGGAACAAAGATAAGCAGGCCAAGGAGCCTGCTGCTGCCTCTAAGGCAGCATGAAGGAACGGACCCCTATCCGGTAACGGATCCTATAGGGGGCAGACTTTCATTCTTCGCCCAGGCGTGGGCAAGAGATGCCCAGGATCCCTAGGCATTGGAATTTATATCCCAGAGATATCTTCTGGATTTCAAAGATTCCCCCCCCCAAAAAAAGGGGAGATTTCGCCTTTCACAATTATCTGCAAACCAGATAAAGAAGGAGGCATTCTTACATTGTGTACGAGATCCATCCAGTTCCAAGAGAGGAACAGGGACAGAGTTTTTACTCAAATCTGTTTGTGGTTCCCAAGGAGAGGGAACCTTCAGACCTATTTTGGATCTAAAGATCTTAAACAAATTCCTCAGAATTCCGTCATTTAAGATGGAAACTATTCGTACCATCTTAACTATGATCCAGGAGAGTCAATAGAGGACTACAATGGATTTGAAGGATGCTTATCCTCACATTGTGATGCATAAAGATCACCATCGTTTTTCAAGTTTGCCTTTCTAGACAGGCATTACCAGTTTGTAGCTCTTTCCTTTGGGATATCTACAGCCCCAAGAATCTTTATGGAGGTTCTGGGGTCGATTTGGCGGTCCTTAGACCGCGGGGCATAGAAGTGGCCCCTTATTTAGACGACATCCTGATACAGGCGTCAAACATCCAAATTGCCCAGTCTCATACGGACGTAGTACTGGCATTTCTGAGATCACATGGGTGGAAAGTGAACAAGGAAAGAGTTCTCTATCCCCAATCTCAAGGGTTTCCCTCCTAGGGACTCTGATAGATTCTGTAGAAATGAAATTTTACCTGACGGAGTCCAGGTTGTCAAAGTTTCTAAATTTCTGCCGTGTTTTTTCATCCCATCCGCGCCCTTCAGTGGCTCAGTACATGAATGAAATCGGCTTAATGGTAGCGGCAAGGGACATAGTACCGTTTGCACGTCTACATTTCAGACCGCTGCAACTATGCATGCTCAGTCAGAGGAACGGGGATTACACAGATTTGTCCCCCTGTTAAACCTGGACCAAGAGACCAGAGATTCTCTTCTCTGGTGACTATGTCGGGTCCATCTGTCCAAGGGTATGACCTTCCGCAGGTCAGATGGGACAATTGTTACAATAGATGCCAGCCTTTTAGGTTGGGATGCAGTCTGGAACTCCCTGAAGGCTCAGGGATAGTGGACTTAGGAGGAGATCCTCCCTCTAATAAATATTCTGGAACTGGGAGTGATATTCCATGCTCTTCAGACTTGGCCTCAGTTAGCAACTCTGAGGTACATCATACTCAGTCGGACAATATACACGACTGTGGCTTACATCAGCCATCAAGGGGGAACAGAAGTTCCCTAGCGATGTTAGAAGTCTTACAATAATTCACTGGACAGAGACTCACTCTTGTCTATCAGCTATCCATATCCCAGGTGTTGAGAACTGGGAGGTGGATTTTCTAAGTCGTCAGACTTTTCTTCCGGGGGAGTGGGATTTCCTCCGGAGGTCAAGACCAAGCAGGAGAGGGCTTTGGTGTTTTTGACAGCGCCTGCGTAGCCACGCAGGACCTGGTATGCAGATCTGGTGGACATGTCATCCTTTCCATCACGGTCTCTGCTTCTGAGACAGGTCCCTCTACCTCAGGGTCCTTTCAACCATCTAAATAGAATCAATCTGAGATGGACTGCCTGGAGACTGAACGCTTGATGTTATCAAAGCATGGCTTCTCCGAGTCAGTCATTGATACCTTAATACAGACATGAAAGCCTGTCTCTAGGAAAATTGAACATAGATATGGTGTAAATATCTGATTGTTATGAATCCAAGGGTTACTCATGGAGTAAAGTCTGGATTCCCAGGATATTATCTTTTCTCCAAGATGTTTTTGAGAAAAGGATTGTCAGCTAATTCCTTAAAAGGGGACAGATTTTTACTCTGTCTATTTTTTTGCACAAGCGTCTGGCAGGTATTCTAGACGTTCAGGCATTTGGTCAGGCTTTGGTTAGATCCAAGCCTGTGTTTAAAACTGTTGCTCCACCATGGAGCTTAAACCTGATTCTTAAGGTTCTTCAAGAAGTTCCGTTTGAACCTTTTTTGTTCCATAGATATCAATCTTTATCTTGGAAAGTTCCTTTTGGGTAGCTAATTCCTCGACTCGTAGAGTCTCCAAGTTATCTGTGTTACAATGTGATTCTCCTTATCTGGTCCTTCGTACGGATAAGGTAGTCCTGCGTACCAACCTGGGTTTTTTCCTAAGGTGGTATCTAACAAGTACATCACTCAAGAGATAGTTGTTCCATGCTTGTATCCTAATCCTTCCTCAAAGAAGGAACGTCTATTACACAATATTGGACGTGGTTTGTGCTTTAAAGTTTTACTTACAAGCTACTACAGTTTTCATCAAACGTTCACCTTGTTTGTTGTCTATTCTGGACAGAGGAGAGGTCAAAAGACTTCAGCAGCCTCTCTGTCTTTTTGGTTAAAAAGCATAATTCATTTAGCTTATGAGACTGCTGGACAACAGCCTCCTGAAGGGATTACAGCTCATTCTACTAGAGCTGTGGTTTTCACTTGGGCCTTTTTTAAATGTGGCTTCTGTTGAACAGATTTACAAGACGGAGTCTTGGTCTGCGCTTCATACTTTTCAAATTTAACAAATTTGATACCTTGCTTCTTCGGAGGCTATTTTTGGGAGAAAGGGTTTTTTACAGGCAGTGGTAACTCCCGTTTAAGTACCTGCCTTGTCCCTCCCATCATCCGTGTACTTTAGCTTTGGTATTGGTATTCCATAAGTAATGGATGATCCGTGGACTGGATACACTTAACAAGAGAAAACATAATTTATGCTTACCTGATAAATTTATTTCTCTTGTAGTGTATCCAGTCCACGGCCCGCCCTGTCACTTTAAGGCAGGTAATTTTTTTCATTTGAACTACAGTCACCACTGCACCCTATGGTTTTTCCTTTCTCTGCATGTTTTCGGTCGAATGACTGAATATGGCAGTTAGGGGAGGAGCTATATAGCAGCTTTGCTGTGGGTGGACTCTTGCAGCTTCCTGTTGGGAAGGAGAATATATTCCATAAGTAATGGATGATCCGTGGACTGGATACACTACAAGAGAAATAAATTTATCAGGTAAGCATAAATTATGTTTTTTAGTTTGTTCATCATAACTCTCTTGCTGGGGCCAAATAGGGCCAGATATAAATAAGCTTATGCGCTGCCATTATGCAATCATTGTGTAGCATGTTACAAGGTAAGGGGGACTGCAACAGTATGTATTCCAGCCTCTCTCAGAATGAGTAATAAAAGCTCAGTTTGCAAGGGTAAATAGTGTGAGAAGAGGACACAATAATATTGAATGTATACTGCATATTGTTTAATTATTAGGCTTAAAGTGACATAAAACAAAATGTTTCTTTCATGATTCAGATAGAATATACAATTTTAAACAACTTTTGAATTTACTTCTATTTTACATTTTCTTCATTATCTTATCCTTTGTTTCAGGAGCAGCAATGCACTACTGTGAACTAGCTGAACACATCAGGTGAGCCAATGACAACAGGCATATAACTGCAGCCACCAATCACCAGCTACCTCCTAGTAGTACGTTGCTGCTCCAGAGCCTACCTAGGTATACTTTAACAAAGCATACCAAGAGAATGAAGCAAATTAGATAACAGAAGTAAATTAGAAAAATGTAATAATCTGTCTGAATCATGAAAGAAACATTTTGGGATTTTTATCTCTTTAATAAAATTTTGTATGGGGGTCTGTGTTTCATGCCCCTTTAAAGGGACAGTCTACAATAGAATTGTTATTGTTTTAAAAGATAGATAATCCCTTTATTACCCATTCCCCAGTTTTGCAGAACCATCACAGTTATATTAATATACTTATTAACAATCAGCTAGATTACGAGTTTTGTGGAAAGAGCGGTGCAGTACTAACTTGCAAGTTATTGTCACCGCTCACTTACCTACAGCACTGGTATTACAGGTTTACAAAAACCCGGCGGCAAGAAGTGAGCGTAGAGCAAAATTGAGCTCCATACCGCACTCCAATACCAGCGCTGCTGAAAGATGCAGTGAGCTGGTTTTACGTGCTTGTGCACGATTTCCCTATAGACATCAATGGGGAGAGCTGGCTTAAAAAAAGCCTAACACCTGCAAAAAAGCAGCGTAAAGCTCCGTAGCGCAGCCCCATTGATTCCTATGGGAAACAAAATGTATGTTTACACCTAACACCCTAACATGAACCCCGAGTCTAAACACCCCTAATCTTACACTTATTAACCCCTAATCTGCCTCCCCCGCCATCGCAGACACCTACATTATACTTATTAACCCCTAATCTGCCGCTCTGGACATCGCTGCCACTATAAAAAACATATTAACCCCTAAACTGTCGCACTCCCGCATCGCAAACACTAGTTAAATATTATTAACCCCGAATCTGCCACCCCTAACATCGCCACCACCTACCTTAATTTATTAACCCCTAATCTGCCGCCCCCAACGTCGCCACCACTATACTAAATTTATTAATCCCTAAACCTAAGTCTAACCCTTACCCTAACACCCCCTAATTTAAATATAATTAAAATAAATCTAAATAAAAATTGCTATCATTACCTAAATAATTCCTATTTAAAACTAAATACTTACCTATAAAATAAACACTTAGGCCTAGATTTAGAGTTTGGCGGTAGCCGTGAAAACCAGCGTTAGAGGCTCCTAACGCTGGTTTTAGGCTACCGCCGGTATTTGGAGTCAGTCAGGAAAGGGTCAAACGCTCACTTTTCAGCCGCGACTTTTCCATACCGCAGATCCCCTTACGTCAATTGCGTATCCTATCTTTTCAATGGGTTCTTTCTAACTCCGGTATTTAGAGTCGTGTCTGAAGTGAGCGTTAGAATTCTAACGACAAAACTCCAGCCGCAGAAAAAAGTCAGTAGTTAAGAGCTTTCTGGGCTAACGCTGGTTTATAAAGCTCTTAACTAGTGTGCTCTAAAGTACACTAACACCCATAAACTACCTATGTACCCCCTAAACCAAGGTCCCCCCACATCGCCGCCACTCGATTGTTTTAACCCCTAATCTGCCGACCGCCACCTACGTTATACTTATGTACCCCTAATCTGCTGCCCCTAACACCGCCGACCCCTATATTTATTAACCCCTAACCTGCCCCCCACAACGTCGCCGCCAGCTACCTACAATAATTAACCCCTAATCTGCCGACCGCAAAGAGCCGCCACCTACATTATAGCTATGTACCCCTAATTTGCTGCCCCTAACACCGCCGACCCCTATATTATATTTATTAACCCCTAATCTGCCCCCCTCAATGTCGCCTACACTTATTAACCCCAAATCTGCCGAGCGGATCTCACCGCTACTATAATAAAGTTATTAACCCCTAATCCGCCTCACTCCCGCCTCAATAACCCTATAATAAATAGTATTAACCCCTAATCTGCCCTCCCTAACATCGCCGACACCTAACTTCAATTATTAACCCCTAATCTGCCGACTGAATCTCGCCGCTATTCTAATAAATGGATTAACCCCTAAAGCTAAGTCTAACCCTAACACTAAATGTAATTTAAATCTAACGAAATTAATTATTTCTTATTAAATAAATTATTCCTATTTAAAGCTAAATACTTACCTGTAAAATAAACCCTAATATAGCTACAATATAAATTATAATTATATTATAGCTATTTTAGGATTTATATTTATTTTACAGGTAACTTTGTATTTATTTTAACCAGGTACAATAGCTATTAAATAGTTAAGAACTATTTAATAGCTAAAATAGTTAAAATAATTACAAAATGACCTGTAAAATAAATCCTAACCTAAGTTGCAATTAAACCTAACACTACACTATCAATAAATTAATTAAATAAAATACCTACAATTACCTACAATTAAACCTAACACTACACTATCAATAAATTAATTAAATACAATATCTACAAATAAATACAATTAAATAAACTAACTAAAGTACAAAAAAATAAAGAACTAAGTTACAAAAAATAAAAAAATATTTACAAACATCAGAAAAATATTACAACAATTTTAAACTAATTACACCTACTCTAAGCCCCTTAATAAAATAACAAAGACCCCCAAAATAAAAAAATGCCCTACCCTATTCTAAATTACTAAAGTTCAAAGCTCTTTTACCTTACCCTTTGAGGGGCATGCCCCAAAGAATTCAGCTCTTTTGCCTGTAAAAAAAACATACAATACCCCCCCCAACATTACAACCCACCACCCACATACCCCTAATCTAACCCAAACCCCCCTTAAATAAACCTAACACTAAGCCCCTGAAGATCTTCCTACCTTGTCTTCATCATGCCAGGTATCACCGATCGTTCCAGGCTCCGAAATCTTCATCTAAGCCCAAGCGGGGGCTAGACATCCATCATCCGACGGCTGAAGAAGTCCAGAAGAGGCTCCAAAGTCTTCATCCTATCCGGGAAGAAGAGTAGATCCGGACCGGCAACCATCTTCTTCCAAGCGGCATCTTCTATCTTCATCCGATGAGGACCGGCTCCATCTTGAAGACCTCCACCGTGGACCCATCTTCTTCTTCCGACGACTTCCCGACGAATGACGGTTCCTTTAAGGGACGTCATCCAAGATGGCGTCCCTTGAATTCCGATTGGCTGATAGGATTCTATCAGCCAATCGGAATTAAGGTAGGAAAATTCTGATTGGCTGATGGAATCAGCCAATCAGAATAAAGTTCAATCCGATTGGCTGATCCGATCAGCCAATCGGATTGAACTTGATTCTGATTGGCTGATTCCATCAGCCAATCAGAATTTTCCTACCTTAATTTCCGATTGGCTGATAGAATCCTATCAGCCAATCGGAATTCGAGGGACGCCATCTTGGATGACGTCCCTTAAAGGAACCGTCATTCGTCGGGAAGTCGTCGGAGAAGAAGGATGGATCCGCGATGGAGGTCTTCAAGATGGAGCCGGTCCTCATCGGATGAAGATAGAAGATGCCGCTTGGAAGAAGATGGTTGCCGGTCCGGATCTACTCTTCTTCCCGGATAGGATGAAGACTTTGGACCCTCTTCTGGACTTCTTCAGCCGTCGGATGATGGATGTCTAGCCCCCGCTTGGGCTTGGATGAACATTTCGGAGCCTGGAACGATCGGTGATACCTGGCATGGTGAAGACAAGGTAGGAAGATCTTCAGGGGCTTAGTGTTAGGTTTATTTAAGGGGGGTTTGGGTTAGATTAGGGGTATGTGGGTGGTGGGTTGTAATGTTGGGGGGGGTATTGTATGTTTTTTTTTACAGGCAAAAGAGCTGAATTCTTTGGGGCATGCCCCGCAAAGGGCCCTATTCAGGGCTGGTAAGGTAAAAGAGCTTTGAATTTTTGTAATTTACAATAGGGTAGGGCATTTTTTTATTTTGGGGGTCTTTATTATTTTATTAGGGGGCTTAGAGTAGGTGTAATTAGTTTAAAATTGTTGTAATATTTTTCTAATGTTTGTAAATATTTTTTTTATTTTTTGTAACTTAGTTCTTTTTTATTTTTTGTACTTTAGTTAGTTTATTTAATTGTATTTATTTGTAGATATTGTATTTAATTAATTTATTGATAGTGTAGTGTTAGGTTTAATTGTAGGTAATTGTAGGTATTGTATTTAATTAATTTATTGATAGTGTAGTGTTAGGTTTAATTGTAACTTAGGTTAGGATTTATTTTACAGGTCATTTTGTAATTATTTTAACTATTTTAGCTATTAAATAGTTATTAGGTATTGTACCTGGTTAAAATAAATACAAAGTTGCCTGTAAAATAAATATAAATCCTAAAATAGCTATAATATAAAACATAATTTATTTAAGAACTTACCTGATAAATTCATTTCTTTCATATTAGCAAGAGTCCATGAGCTAGTGACGTATGGGATATACATTCCTACCAGGAGGGGCAAAGTTTCCCAAACCTCAAAATGCCTATAAATACACCCCTCACCACACCCACAAATCAGTTTAACGAATAGCCAAGAAGTGGGGTGATAAGAAAAAAGTGCGAAAGCATAAAAAACAAGGAATTGGAATAATTGTGCTTTATACAAAAAAATCATAACCACCACAAAAAAGGGTGGGCCTCATGGACTCTTGCTAATATGAAAGAAATGAATTTATCAGGTAAGTTCTTACATAAATTATGTTTTCTTTCATGTAATTAGCAAGAGTCCATGAGCTAGTGACGTATGGGATAATGACTACCCAAGATGTGGATCTTCCACGCAAGAGTCACTAGAGAGGGAGGGATAAAATAAAGACACCCAATTCCGATGAAAAATAATCCACACCCAAAATAAAGTTTAAATCTTATAATGAAGAAAACTGAAATTATAAGCAGAAGAATCAAACTGAAACAGCTGCCTGAAGTATTTTTCTACCAAAAACTGCTTCAGAAGAAGAATACACATCAAAATGGTAGAATTTAGTAAAAAGTATGCAAAGAAGACCAAGTTGCTGCTTTGCAAATCTGATCAATCGAAGCTTCATTCCTAAACGCCCAGGAAGTAGAAACTGACCTAGTAGAATGAGCTGTAATCCTTTGAGGCGGAGATTTTCCCGACTCGACATAAGCATGATGAATTAAAGATTTCAACCAAGATGCCAAAGAAATGGCAGAGGCCTTCTGACCTTTCCTAGAACCGGAAAAGATAACAAATAGACTAGAAGTCTTTCGGAAATTCTTAGTAGCTTCAACATAATATTTCAAAGCTCTAACTACATCCAAAGAATGCAATGATCTCTCCTTAGAATTCTTAGGATTAGGACATAATGAAGGAACCACAAGTTCTCTACTAATGTTGTTAGAATTCACAACCTTAGTAAAAATTTAAAAGAAGTTCGCAACACCGCCTTATCCTGATGGAAAATCAGAAAAGGAGATTCACAAGAAAGAGCAGATAATTCAGAAACTCTTCTAGCAGAAGAGATGGCCAAAAGAAAACAAAACTTTCCAAGAAAGTAATTTAATGTCCAGTAAATGCATAGGTTCAAACGGAAGAGCTTGAAGAGCCCCCAGAACCGAATTCAAACTCCAAGGAGGAGAAATTGACTTAATAACAGGTTTTATACGAACCAAAGCTTGTACAAAACAATGAATATCAGGAAGAATAGCAATCCTTCTGTGAAAAAGAACAGAAAGAGCAGAGATTTGTCCTTTCAAGGAACTTGCAGACAAACCTTTATCCAAACCATCCTGAAGAAACTGAAAAATTCTCGGAATTCTAAAAGAATGCCAGGAAAAATGATGAGAAAGACACCAAGAAATGTAAGTCTTCCAGACTCGATAATATATCTTCCTAGATACAGATCTACGAGCCTGTAACATAGTATTAATCACAGAGTCAGAGAAACCTCTTTGACTAAGAATCAATCGTTCAATCTCCCTACCTTTAAATTTAAGGATTTGAGATCCTGATGGTAAAAAAAGGACCTTGTGGCAGAAGGTCTGATCTTAACGGAAGAGTCCACGGTTGGCAAGAAGCCATGCGGACAAGATCCGTATACCAAAACCTGTGAGACCATGCTGGAGCCACCAGCAGAAAAAACGAGCATTCCTTCAGAAACTTGGAGATTACTCTTGGAAGAAGAACTAGAGGCGGAAAGATATAGGCAGGATGATACTTCCAAGGAAGTGACAATGCATCCACTGCTTCCGCCTGAGGATCCCTGGATCTGGACAGATACCTGGGAAGTTTCTTGTTTAGATGAGAAGCCATCAGATCTATTTCTGGAAGTCCCCACATTTGAACAATCTGAAGAAACACCTCTGGGTGAAGCGACCACTCGCCCGGATGTAACGTTTGGCGACTGAGATAATCCGCTTTCCAATTGTCAATACCTGGGATATGAACCGCAGAGATTAGACAGGAGCTGGATTCCGCCCATACCAGTATTCGAGATACTTCTTTCATAGCCAGAGGACTGTGAGTCCCTCCTTGATGATTGATATATGCCACAGTTGTGACATTGTCTGTCTGAAAACAAATGAATGATTCTCTCTTTAGAAGAGGCCATGACTGAAGAGCTTCTGAAAATTGCACGGAGTTCCAAAATATTGATTGGTAATCTCACCTCCTGAGATTTCCCAAACCCCTTGTGCTGTCAGAAACCCCCATACAGCTCCCCAACCTGTCAGACTTGCATCTGTTGAGATCACAGTCCAGGTTGGAAGAAAAAAAGAAGCCCCCTGAACTAAACGATGGTGGTCTGTACCACGTCAGAGGGTGTCGAACAATCAGTTTTAAAGATATTAAATGAGATATCTTTGTATAATCCCGGCACCACAGGTTCAGCATACAGAACTGAAGAGGTCGCATGTGAAAATGAGCAAAGGGGAACACGTCCAATGCAGCAGTCATAAGAACCTAGAATTTCCATGCATAAGGCTACCGAAGGGAATGATTGAGACTGAAGGTTTCGATAAGTTGAAACCAATTTCAGACGTCTCCTGTCCAACAGAGTCATGGACACTGAATCTATCCGGAAATCTAAAAAAGGTTACTCTTGTCTGAGGAATCAACAAACTTTTTGGTTAATTGACCCTCCAACCATGTTCTTGAAGAAACAACACTCATAAAAAGCTGGAAAAGATCTTTCCATTGAAAATGAGCAAAGGGAATTGAATCCAATGCTGTTAAAACTTCTATGCATATATAGCAACTGAAGGAAATAATAGAGACTAAAGGTACCAACAGACGGAACCCAATACAAATTGTCCCTTGTCTGATAGAGACAAAGATAGTGACATAAACCATCTGGAAACCTAAGCAAAAGGTGACCCTTGTGTGAGGAATCAAGAGCTTTTGAAAAAAGATCCTCTAACTATGTCCTGAAGAGCAAGTGAAACATATGAGAATCCGCATCCTCAGGAAATAATCTGAATGAAAACAGAAAAATGAAGAATACACATTTATTGTATCTAAAGAAAACAAATAATGCTGTCAATGACCACAAAAAGGCAGAATAGTTTGAATAAAACTCCAAAACCCAGTTCCTAGAAAAGGAACTGGAATAAAACCCCAGAAGATTCCAGGTCTGAGCAGCGCTTGAACCCCATGGGTACCCAGCCATGCCTCAACAGTATCCAAAATATATAGGACAGAAACACACTGAAAGAAAGTGTTAGCCTTACTGGAATAAAATCAAAGAAATTTGGACAAAATAGAACCAAATATATTTCAAAGAAGTCTTAACCTGCCACTTACTAGCCAAGCTGGAATACAGCACGTGCATCGCAACATTAGGGAGCTAATTTCGAACCCCAATTAAAAACATGTTACTTGTGAAAGAACTCAGGATTCGTTCCTTAATAAGAACAACCAAACTAGTATAAGCTTAAAGTTTTAGTCTTAGAACTCAATCTTGAAGCCCATAGTAACAGTTAAGAATTGAATCCAATTATAATTGATTATCTTAGAACAAAAGAAATATGGATTTTCTTTTTTTTTTTTTTTTTTTTTTAAATCACAGAATTCTTCTAGCTAAAATAGCTAAAGACATAGATTAACCCTCATTTGCGAATATATTCAATAAAATGAAGACACAAATGAAATCATTAGCATGATAGTCCAGTTTAAAGGACCAGTCAAAACAGAGGACTTGCAAAATGCAAAACAACAAGACAAATGCAACGGCACCTAGTCTAGTAAATGTTGTCCCTTAACAATGCTAAAATAAATCATGATCTGATACTTGATCTTAAAGTAAACAGAAAAAAATGAAGCAATTGCAATATCACAGGACCAAGAAAAAGTACCTGAAACTAAATAATTTTCCAAAAATAAGATACAACTATATAAAGGAAAATAAATACTATTTTGCTTTAAAAACAATAGCATAATTAGTAGGAGTAGAGATAGCTCCAATAAATTGGAGAACCCTCCAAATTGAATTTAACTGCTGACAAAGAATATAGTTTAAAAATAAAAGAAAATTCTCAGCCTATTCCATTCACTAGTATGGGGAATTGGAAAGAAAACCTCTGAAATCACAGAAGAAATAAAAAGGCAGAAATAGTGTCAGCTAGTCTTAAAGAAATAGTTACCTTAATATCCAAAATAATCAACACCTCTTCAACAAAGAACAAATGTACTTTAATAATAAAAAAATTATATAAAAAAGTAGATTTGTTAGTGTCAATATCTGATGAAGAGAATTTCTGAAAGAGAAAAAAACATCATCAGAGAAGGATAAATCAGTATGTTGTTGGTCATTTGAAACTTCAATAATTAAAAAAGAAGTGAAAAAGACCTAAAAATCGTATTAGAAGGCATTAAGTCAGACATAGGGCGCCATGTACTAAGGCGTCAATTTTTTCGCACAGACCGTATCGAAATAACCCGCCGGCATTCGCACCATGCGGATGGCACTTCATTACATGAATGTACTAAAAACCAAGCCGTAAAATTTCGCGTCTATTGTGTGTCGAAGACAATCGGATTATTGATAACTTTGAAGCTTCGTTCGGCGCGAAAGAGCAAAGTTAAGAAGCAGTCTGCGACCTGATTGGTTTAGTTCTTTACCCACGTGACGATCTAGGTGTCATAATCGCCAGACAAGCGGCAACGTCTGGCTGCTGACATGTATAAGAATGTGCATTTTCCCAGAAATCTTAGAATATTGTTTATTTACTTTTCGGTATTCACTTTGACAAGACAGCTTGGAATCTCTGGATAATCTCTCGATCAGAAATGCTTTCCAAACCCATACGTGGAAGGAAAACTCTAGGGACTCTAATTCTTCTACCTCTCCTTCTTTGCAAGTTGTCAACCGGTGCCTGTATAGCCCTTCTTCCTCGTAATTGAATTAATCAGAAAAGAAACATGTGTAAAAGTGTCTCCATCTTCATTCAGTGATCCAAAAACCAATAATGCTACAATAGTAGTCTAGTCCTTTCACTTAAGTACTTCTACCTGGCGTCAGGTTGATACCCCCTATAGTTTTCTATTGTATTTACTACCTAAATGGTCGCGAAGCAAATCACGCGAAGTTACAGTGAAAGTTGGAGCGGGCGGATTAGTTGTAACATTCATAATTTCCGATTACAGCGAATTTACGTGCGATCGAACATGTAGTAAGTGGAAAAAGGCTTCGGAACGATGAGTTGAGTAAAATTACGATCGCTGATGAAAATAGTGGTTTTTCGAGCAGATCGCAGATTGGTACATACGAGAAGCAGATCGTGATCGAATTTTGACGCGGAAATACAGACGGACGGTCACTTCGAAGCTTAGTACATGGCGCCCATAGCCTTAATCAGAAAAAATATTTCTTATAAATCTTCTAAACATTTCTTGCACTTAAGAATGGAAATGTATAAAGCATAAATACTAATGGAATCTGCATGTAAAAGTATATCATAATAACTTATTACAAACCATAGCTAAAGATAAACATTTATAACATTTAAAATAAATGAACTTAGCTTTGGTAGAACTGAAACTCAGTTAAGCATTTTTCCAGAAGTGGCTTCTGACTCAGGGACAAACGGAGACATCTTGCAATATGTAATAGAAAAAACAACATATAAAACAAAATTGATCAAATTCCTTAAATGACAGTTTCAGGAAAGGGAAAAAATGCCAGTGAACAAGCTTCTAGCAACCAGAAGCAATAAATAATGAGACTTAAATAATGTGGAGACAATAGTGACACCCATATTTTTTAGCGCCAAAAAAGACGCCCACATTATTTGGCGCCTAAATGCTTTTGGCGCCAAAAATGACGCCACATCCGGAACGCCGACACTTTTGGCGCAAAAAAACGTCAAAAAAATGACGCAACTTCCGGCGACACGTATGACGCCGGAAACAGAAAAAAAATTTGCGCCAAAAAAGTCTGCGCCAAGAATGACGCAATAAAATGAAGCATTTTCAGCCCCCGCGAGCCTAATAGCCCACAGGGAAAAAGTCAAATTTTAAGGTAAGAAAAAAATTGATTAATTCATATGCATTATCCCAAATATGAAACTGACTGTCTGAAATAAGGAACGTTGAACATCCTGAGTCAAGGCAAATAAATGTTAGAACACATATATTTAGAACTTTATATAAAAGTGCCCAACCATAGCTTAGAGTGTCACAGAAAATAAGACTTACTTACCTCAGGACACTCATCTACAAGTAGTAGAAAGCCAAACCAGTACTGAAACGAGAATCAGTAGAGGTAATGGTATATATAAGAGTATATCGTCGATCTGAAAAGGGAGGTAAGAGATGAATCTCTACGACCGATAACAGAGAACCTATGAAATAGACCCCGTAGAAGGAGATCATTGAATTCAAATAGGCAATACTCTCCTCACATCCCTCTGACATTCACTGCATGCTGAGAGGAAAACCGGGCTCCAACCTGCTGTGGAGCGCATATCAACGTAGAATCTAGCACAAACTTACTTCACCACCTCCATAGGAGGCAAAGTTTGTAAAAGAGATGACTGCGTTCTGTATAGAAACAAAAAAAGAAGAGGCGCTCTGGTGCAGATGATCCTTGGCTACAAATGATTCTAAACTAACAGTTCAGAGTAATACTCACAAAGATGTTTGCACATGCAGTGCAATAACAGGTGAGCCGAAGCTTCAGAGCCGCTCGGCTGACTCGCTAGAGGGTGAAATCAGCTGTTCACTGGGTAATCACTTCACCAACGATGTGGGGAAAAAAGATACCTATGACATAAAATATAGATACCGCCCTTGGTGCAGATTATCCCAGGCACAGAATGCACATACAACAGATGTCGAGAAGTTATACTCACAAACGGAGTTGCACAAGCAGTGCAATATCAGGCGTGCCGAATCTTAAAGAGCCGTTCGGCTGACTCCCTGAGGCCTGTACAGCTGCTCCTGGATCGTTGGAGGAGTGGTGGAAAATAAAGGTGGATATGCCGATAGAGGTTGATCCAAGCAAGGGATCAATAAGGCAAATAGAACAATTCACCAGCAAGGTAGACAAAATAAAAGTATTTATTAAAAATATAAAAATTACTTAGCAACGCGTTTCTCGGCTAACATGCCGTTTCATCAGGCTACATAATTCTAAGAGCTACCTTGCTGACTTAAAAGGACTGACAGGACCAATCAAAACCCTGAAAATTCACACACCTCCCTTGCTCAGGTGTACTATCTGATTACAGGGTGTCGCCCTGAGATACATAGCACTTTTGTTAAAAATGAATACAATTTATACAAACTTCAAAAAAATCTTTCTATATATACAAGGGCAATTTAACATGAATCGATAGCAAGTTTTAATCTCAATAATTGTAACAATAATATTTAGATATTTCAGTCTTACAAACAATATAACAATATAAAAGAAATATGATATAATAATCAGATATTTATAAATATAATAGATGAATTCTCAGTAATAAATTTATAATAAACATATAAATCATATAATAACAAATTATAAATAAATACAAGAATAAATACTAAAAAAATATATAATTACTAAAAATATATATAAAGCCATATAATCAATCATATTACTACATCTAATGGTCGGATTAGAACTCACGACCTAGTGGCTGGGAAACCATCAACCCAGCCACTAGGCTATAAGCGGGCTTCTGATGCAAGTGTTCATAGTGTACTGAATGTATCTTGACAATGCTGTGACTGGTGCAAGTGGTGCATTATACAAAATAAACGTGTGTGTGAAAAAAGGTGTATAAATGTGATGTACTTGTGCCTAACAGATAGTGGTATTTACCTTTATAGTGATGTACATATAAGGAAAGCAATGATGTACCATTATGTGATGGATTGCTATGTGTGGCCATAGCAGATATGTGTGACATGTTGGTTAACATACTAGTGTGATGGCTAAAAATAAAATAAGAATTGACTAAAAGCCAATATTGGAAGGGGATACTAGTAATTATTATAGTGCTAATATGTTAATAATTTGCTAAAAAGATATTATGAATGATTATTAAGAATACTTGATGTATTCATATGACATATTTACTATGTTAATGTATTCTTAATGTGACAGTATTAAGCCACTATATATAATGTGATATATATTAGTATTAAACATTGACTAGATTGGATCTCCCGACCTCATAGTATAAATATCTAACAAGCTAACCGCTAGGCCATGACTGCCTGTGTGCAAAGAGTGGTCAAATAGTTAAAATACTAATGTGGTGCCTAAATATAAATATTGACTGATAGCCAATATCAAAGTGCTAATGTATTAAAAGATTTTTAACTAAAAAGATATTGTGGGTGAATATTAAGAATGCTCCGTTTACTCGTGTGACATGTTTGATATGCTAAATATATTCCTGATATAGCAAAATTGTGCATCTATATTGTTAATTTAAAAGATAAAAAATTAAAAAAAAAAAAAAAATATATAAATAAAATTTAGTATAAATTAATACTAATAAACAATAATGGCCAGATTTGAACTCCTGACCTAATAATATAAAGACTATCAACCTAACCACTAGGCCACAACTGCATGTGTACCAAGATTGGTCGAATTTTCTTATAATCAGCTGTATATGGTCTATTAAGATTATTCATATGCTAATTCAATACTATATTATTACATAAGATAGGGGTAATTTTGATAGGCAGAGAGAGATTATATAACAGCTTTATACTTTTAGTTAATAAATATAATCTAGAGGGCTGCCAAATCTACATTAATCTAAAAGGCTGCCAGATCTACATTAAGGTTAAGTCCTAATGGGTGTAAAGTTTTTAGTTTATGAATCCAAAAAGTCTCTCTCTGCCTAAGCCTCAAAAATCTATTATATGTATGGGATGGTATAATTTCTTCTATGGGTATTATAGTGTAACAATTGGGGTTCCCTTTGTGATTTTTATGGCAGTGTTTAATAACACTGTGTGATTTCTTGTTTTTTAAAAACACTACAATAATGCTCTGACCACCTATGGCTCAATCGTCTAATAGTTCGGCCGATATATTGAATCCCACAAACACAAGAGATAAGATAAACTACATATTTTGAAGCACAAGTCATTCTACTTTTGATCTTGTAAGTTTTTTTGTCTACAAAGGATTGAAACACATGAGTACCATGTCCTATGTGATCACACATTTTACATCTGGATGCTCTACATTTGTATATTCCTCTGCCCTTTATTTGGGAATTCAAATTTCTTCTATTCTTAGATTTATGATTTTCTTGTTTGGCCTTGTGTTTTACTACTTTACTAGGTGCCAAAATATTTTTAAGATCTGCCCAAAATCCACAAGGATACTGTCAACCCTCCGGGCAGACCAATAATAGCGGGCATAGGTAGTCTCACTGAGAATGTATCAGCTTATATAGATTACTTCCTTCAAAAGTATGTAATTAACTTGGAATCATATATTAGAGATTCTATGGATCTATTGGATAAATTAAGATGTATACCGATCACTAATGACTATATATGGATTACTTGTGACGTGGAGGCTTTATACTCCAATATTCCTCATGATTTGGGTGTGAACGCTATATCAGCTTATTTAGAAGAAGACCAATATATCCCCCCATTACAAAAACAATTTATATTACAACTTATATTATTTGTTTTACAGCACAATTATTTTTTATTTTTAGATGAATATTATTTGCAGATAAAAGGAACCGCCATGGGCACCAGGTTCGCCCCGAGTTTCGCTAATCTATATATGGGGAGCTTTGAAAATAGTTACATCTACCAATCGGAATTTGGGGCGAACCTGGTGTTCTATGGTAGGTTCATAGACGATTTAATTTTCATTTGGAATGGCACTCAAGATAGAGCTTTAGAATTTGTAGACCACCTGAACCTCAATAACAGAGGATTGAAATTTACTAGTTGTATACATAAGGAGAGTGTGGTTTTCTTAGATTTATCCCTGCGTTTTAATAATTTGGGTGGAATAGATAGTTCAACCCATTTCAAAACTGTTGATAGCAACAGCTATCTAGATTTTAGAAGTAATCACCACTATCCTTGGAAAAAGAATGTCCCATACGGACAATTTAAACGGATAAGGCGCAATTGTAGCCTAATATCGGATTATGATAAGCAGAGTACGACGCTCAAAGAGAGATTCATGGAAAAGCATTATCCAACAGACCTTATTAATTCTAGTTATCAAAGAGCTAGAAATGAAAATAGAGAGACATACTTTAACAAAAACCATAATATCCAACGGGGAGATGATAAACCTATTGAAATAAGATTTATTACACAGTATAACTGTAATTATAAACATATAAGTGAAATTTTCCAAAAACATTGGAGAATCCTGAAAAGAGACCCTATTTTAAAGGATCTAATTGGAGATACTCCCTCCATTGTGTATAGAAAGGCCCCAAATCTTAAAAATATTTTGGCACCTAGTAAAGTAGTAAAACACAAGGCCAAACAAGAAAATCATAAATCTAAGAATAGAAGAAATTTGAATTCCCAAATAAAGGGCAGAGGAATATACAAATGTAGAGCATCCAGATGTAAAATGTGTGATCACATAGGACATGGTACTCATGTGTTTCAATCCTTTGTAGACAAAAAAACTTACAAGATCAAAAGTAGAATGACTTGTGCTTCAAAATATGTAGTTTATCTTATCTCTTGTGTTTGTGGGATTCAATATATCGGCCGAACTATTAGACGATTGAGCCATAGGTGGTCAGAGCATTATTGTAGTGTTTTAAAAAACAAGAAATCACACAGTGTTATTAAACACTGCCATAAAAATCACAAAGGGAACCCCAATTGTTACACTATAATACCCATAGAAGAAATTATACCATCCCATACATATAATAGATTTTTGAGGCTTAGGCAGAGAGAGACTTTTTGGATTCATAAACTAAAAACTTTACACCCATTAGGACTTAACCTTAATGTAGATCTGGCAGCCTTTTAGATTAATGTAGATTTGGCAGCCCTCTAGATTATATTTATTAACTAAAAGTATAAAGCTGTTATATAATCTCTCTCTGCCTATCAAAATTACCCCTATCTTATGTAATAATATAGTATTGAATTAGCATATGAATAATCTTAATAGACCATATACAGCTGATTATAAGAAAATTCGACCAATCTTGCTACACATGCAGTTGTGGCCTAGTGGTTAGGTTGATAGTCTTTATATTATTAGGTCAGGAGTTCAAATCTGGCCATTATTGTTTATTAGTATTAATTTATACTAAATTTTATTTATATATTTTTTTTTTTTTTTTAATTTTTTATCTTTTAAATTAACAATATAGATGCACAATTTTGCTATATCAGGAATATATTTAGCATATCAAACATGTCACACGAGTAAACGGAGCATTCTTAATATTCACCCACAATATCTTTTTAGTTAAAAATCTTTTAATACATTAGCACTTTGATATTGGCTATCAGTCAATATTTATATTTAGGCACCACATTAGTATTTTAACTATTTGACCACTCTTTGCACACAGGCAGTCATGGCCTAGCGGTTAGCTTGTTAGATATTTATACTATGAGGTCGGGAGATCCAATCTAGTCAATGTTTAATACTAATATATATCACATTATATATAGTGGCTTAATACTGTCACATTAAGAATACATTAACATAGTAAATATGTCATATGAATACATCAAGTATTCTTAATAATCATTCATAATATCTTTTTAGCAAATTATTAACATATTAGCACTATAATAATTACTAGTATCCCCTTCCAATATTGGCTTTTAGTCAATTCTTATTTTATTTTTAGCCATCACACTAGTATGTTAACCAACATGTCACACATATCTGCTATGGCCACACATAGCAATCCATCACATAATGGTACATCATTGCTTTCCTTATATGTACATCACTATAAAGGTAAATACCACTATCTGTTAGGCACAAGTACATCACATTTATACACCTTTTTTCACACACACGTTTATTTTGTATAATGCACCACTTGCACCAGTCACAGCATTGTCAAGATACATTCAGTACACTATGAACACTTGCATCAGAAGCCCGCTTATAGCCTAGTGGCTGGGTTGATGGTTTCCCAGCCACTAGGTCGTGAGTTCTAATCCGACCATTAGATGTAGTAATATGATTGATTATATGGCTTTATATATATTTTTAGTAATTATATATTTTTTTAGTATTTATTCTTGTATTTATTTATAATTTGTTATTATATGATTTATATGTTTATTATAAATTTATTACTGAGAATTCATCTATTATATTTATAAATATCTGATTATTATATCATATTTCTTTTATATTGTTATATTGTTTGTAAGACTGAAATATCTAAATATTATTGTTACAATTATTGAGATTAAAACTTGCTATCGATTCATGTTAAATTGCCCTTGTATATATAGAAAGATTTTTTTGAAGTTTGTATAAATTGTATTCATTTTTAACAAAAGTGCTATGTATCTCAGGGCGACACCCTGTAATCAGATAGTACACCTGAGCAAGGGAGGTGTGTGAATTTTCAGGGTTTTGATTGGTCCTGTCAGTCCTTTTAAGTCAGCAAGGTAGCTCTTAGAATTATGTAGCCTGATGAAACGGCATGTTAGCCGAGAAACGCGTTGCTAAGTAATTTTTATATTTTTAATAAATACTTTTATTTTGTCTACCTTGCTGGTGAATTGTTCTATTTGCCTTATTGATCCCTTGCTTGGATCAACCTCTATCGGCATATCCACCTTTATTTTCCACCACTCCTCCAACGATCCAGGAGCAGCTGTACAGGCCTCAGGGAGTCAGCCGAACGGCTCTTTAAGATTCGGCACGCCTGATATTGCACTGCTTGTGCAACTCCGTTTGTGAGTATAACTTCTCGACATCTGTTGTATGTGCATTCTGTGCCTGGGATAATCTGCACCAAGGGCGGTATCTATATTTTATGTCATAGGTATCTTTTTTCCCCACATCGTTGGTGAAGTGATTACCCAGTGAACAGCTGATTTCACCCTCTAGCGAGTCAGCCGAGCGGCTCTGAAGCTTCGGCTCACCTGTTATTGCACTGCATGTGCAAACATCTTTGTGAGTATTACTCTGAACTGTTAGTTTAGAATCATTTGTAGCCAAGGATCATCTGCACCAGAGCGCCTCTTCTTTTTTTGTTTCTATACAGAACGCAGTCATCTCTTTTTCAACATCTTTGGAGAGAGCAGCTATCGTTTGGGACATCATTTCCAGATTGGACATCACTCTATATTGGGACTTTCACTTGCATCTATGGATGTATATTTCCTAACCATATGACTGTGGTGACTATTGTTATGTATTTGTATTTATAATTATACAGTTCATATTGTTTATTTTTTGTAAGATATAAAACTTAGGATCTATCCATATTATCACTTTTTTGAAATAGCATAAATTAGGCGCACCTTATTTCTGGACACACTACTTAGATATAGTAGAGCCCCATTGTTTTTGTTAAAGTTTGTAAAACTGATTTGTGGGTGTGGTGAGGGGTGTATTTATAGGCATTTTGAGGTTTGGGAAACTTTGCCCCTCCTGGTAGGAATGTATATCCCATACGTCACTAGCTCATAGACTCTTGCTAATTACATGAAAGAAATATAATTTATATTGTAGCTATATTAGGATTTATTTTACAGGTAAGTATTTAGCTTTAAATAGGAATAATTTATTTAATAAGAGTTAATTAATTTTGTTAGATTTAAATTATATTTAACTTAGGGGGGTGTTAGGGTTAGACTTAGCTTTAGGGGTTAATACATTTATTAGAATAGCGGTGAGCTCCAGTCGGCAGATTAGGGGTTAATGTTTGAAGTTAGGTGTCGGCGATGTTTGGGAGGGCAGATTAGGGGTTAATACTATTTATTATAGGGTTAGTGAGGCGGATTAGGGGTTAATAACTTTATTATAATAGCGGTGCAGTCCGGTCGGCAGATTAGGGGTTAATAAGTGTAGGCAGGTGGAGGCGACGTTGTGGGGGGCAGATTAGGGGTTAATAAATATAATATAGGGGTCGGCGATGTTAGGGCAGCAGATTAGGGGTACATAGGGATAATGTAAGTAGCGGCGGTTTACGGAGCGGCAGATTAGGGGTTAATAATAATATGCAGGGGTCAGCGATAGCGGGGGCGGCAGATTAGGGGTTAATAAGTGTAAGGTTAGGGGTGTTTAGACTCGGGGTACATGTTAGAGTGTTAGGTGCAGACGTAGGAAGTGTTTCCCCATAGCAAACAATGGGGCTGCGTTAGGAGCTGAACGCGGCTTTTTTGCAGGTGTTAGGGTTTTTTTCAGCTCAAACAGCCCCATTGTTTTCTATGGGGGAATCGTGCACGAGCACGTTTTTGAAGCTGGCCGCTTCCGTAAGCAACTCTGGTATCGAGAGTTGCAGTGGCGGTAAATATGCTCTACGCAATTGAAAAAGAGCTAAATGCCCTTTTAAGGGTAATGCCCATTGAAATGCCCTTTTCAGGGCAATGGGGAGCTTAGTTTTTTTAGTTAGAATTTTATTTGTGAGTGTTGGTTGTGTGGGTGGTGGGTTTTACTGTTAGGAGGGTGTTTGTATTTTTTTTACAGGGAAAAGAGCTGATTTCTTTGGGGCAATGCCCCGCAAAAGGCCCTTTTAAGGGCTATTGGTAGTTTTGTTTAGGCTAGGGTTTTTTTTATTTTGGGGGGGCTTTTTTATTTTGATAGGGCTATTAGATTAGGTGTAATTAGTTTAAATATCTGATTATGTATTTTTTTATTTTGTGTAATTTAGTGTTGTTTTTTTTGTAACTTAGGTAATTGTATTCAATTTAGGTAATTTATTTAATTGTAGGTGTTAGTGTAAGACAGGTTAGGTTACAGGTAAATTTGTATTTATTTTAGCTAGGTAGTTAGTAAATAGTCAATAACTATTTACTAACTAGTCTACCTAGTTAAAATAAATACAAACTTGCCTGTGAAATAAAAATAAACCATAAGCTAGATACAATGTAACTATTAGTTATATTGTAGCTAGCTTAGGGTTTATTTTATAGGTAAGTATTTAGTTTTAAATAGGAATTATTTAGGTAATGATAGCAATTTTTATTTAGATTTATTTTAATTATATTTAAGTTAGGGGTTGTTAGGGTTAGGGTTAGACATACGGTAGGTTTAGGGGTTAATAAATTTAGTATAGTGGCGGCGACGTTGGGGGTGGCAGATTAGGGGTTAATAAATGAAGGTAGGTGGCGGCGATGTTAGGGGCGGCAGATTCGGGGTTAATAATATTGAACTAGTGTTTGCGATGCAGGAGTGCGGCGGTTTAGGGTTAATATGTTTATTATAGTGGTGGTGATGTCGGGAGCGGCAGATTAGGGGTTAATAATTTTATTTTAGTGTTTGTGATGCGGGAGGGCCTCGGTTCAGGGGTTAATAGGTAGTTTATGGGTGTTAGTGTACTTTTTAACACTTTAGTTATGATTTTTATGCTACAGCTTTGTAGCACAAAACTCATTACTACTGACTTTAGATTGTGTTACGAATGTTGCGTGATAGGCTGTACTGCTCACTTTTTGGCCTCCCAGAAAAAGCTTGTAATATTGGCGCTATGGAAGTCCCATTGAAAAAAGACTTTACACAAATTGCTTAAGTTAATTTGCGTTAAGGCCAAAAAAGTGTGCGGTGCCCCTAAACCTGCAAGACTCGTAATACCAGCGGTAGTGAAAAAGCAGCGTTATGAGCCTTAACGCTGCTTTTTCACTCATACCGCAAAACTCATAATCTAGCCATCTGTGATCACCTTGTATCTAAGCATCTTCTAACAGCCCCCTGATCACATGACTTTTTATTTATTATCAATTGACTTGCATTTTAGCCAATTAGTGCTGTGTTGTTCTGACTCTTAAATAATTCCACGAGTGTGAGCACAATGTTTTCAGTATGGCCCACATGAACTAGCAGTCTCCTGTTGTGAAAAGCAAATAAAAAAGTATGAGATAAGAGGTTGTCTGTACAGGCTTACAAACAGGCAGAAATTTAGAGGTTTAAATTTTATAAAGTATATTAATACAACAATGTTGGTTGTGCAAAGCTGCGGAATGGGTAGTAAAGGCATATCTAACATTTTAAACAATAACAATTTTAGTGTAGATTGTCCCTTTATTTCTGGATAAATCTCCTTTCATTTTCTTTAAATGCATGATTTGTGTAAGAGATGGGCATGTCAGTTACAGCATACAGTCAGTTTTTTTTGTTCTCTGAAAAAGTGAGGAAAGTGAACGGTAGTCTGATTTATATGCAAATGGGTGATTTAAACTGGCATGTCAATATTTTAAGTACATCAAGCTCTGTAAAACCCAGCAAACCGTTTACAATGTGCTTAATTCATGTACAAAGCTATAAAAATGAAAAAATCAGCAGGATCATAGATGAGGGGAAGAAATTTACCATCTGCTCAAATACCACACGGGGTAATATCATCAAGTGGTCTGCTGCTAAGCAAAGCATAGACTAGTTATTCATGTATTAGTCACAATGTTCTCCATGATTCTATTAATAAGTCTCAAACCATTCCTTGTTAAACTAGAAAAAAATCAATCTTGAAGTATGAGATATGACTTGTGATTTCTGTCACTGTTCCTCTTGCTTGTTTCCTAGGCTCATGCTTGAAAATGTAATCATCGATTATTTGCTAATGTATCTACAAAGCATGTCATGTTCATTAGTTCTTTTAAGGTCCTGACAGTTGTATTCATTTTTTCCCATCAAATTTATTGTGATTACTTACAGGTTTTCAGTCATGGCAAAACCAGTATGAAGCTGTCTTCTCTGTCTTTCTAGCTTAAAGGGACATTTAACTTAAAGGACCAGTCAGCCCTGTAGATTTGCATAATCAACAAATGCATGATAAGAAGACAATGCAATAGCACTTAGTCTGAACTTCAAATGAGTAGTAGATTTTTGTTAAATAAATTGCAAAGTTATGTCTATTTCCACTCCCCCTGTATCATGTGACAGCCATCAGCCAATCACAAATGCATATACGTATATGCTGTGAATTCTTGCACATGCTCAGTAGGAGTTGGTGACTCAAAAAGTGTAAATATAAAAAGACTGTGCACATTTTGTTAATGGAAGTAAATTAGAAAGTTGCTTAAAATTGCATGCTGTATCTGAATCATGAAGTTTAATTTTGACTTGAGTGTCCCTTTAAATTGTAATTCCCCCAATTTCAGTAAAGGCATCTTCATAGCCGGGCTTTGAAATGGGATCCCACCTTTGTGACCACAAATATGAAAACAATTCACAACAGTGCAGTTTCCAGTTTTTGTAGCTGCATTATTTAAATCCTGACTACGAGGGCGCAATCCAATTTGAAAGCCCGGTCACAAAGGCTCAATCCCATTGGCACAAAATTTTTGTGGCTATATTATTACAATTTGCAATTTGCAATTACACTTGCATATTTTACAGGGTGAGAACTTTTAAAATATTGTTTTAAAACATGAACCAAGTTATGCCCACTTGCTTCTAATAAAAACCCATAGTGCTCTTCTTGGTTTCAGTATATCTTGCCAAACAGGAAAACAGTGCTTTTTTAATCAATAATAGAAAATAATGGAGAAATCAAAACAATGCTTTTAAAATATCAAGTGTCAATAAAATCACTGAGTAAACATGCCTAGTATACCCATCATTCCTTTATACAAATGGCATTCACATGTTAACCAGTGATCAGGATGGATTTGAATTACAATTACAGATTAATCTCACACATGTAAATTAAAATTTTCTTTAGAAACTGTTTAAATTAGTTAATTCAAAAGAACTGTATGTTAACCATAAGAGGTGTGAAGGGGTCATTGTATGTGTCAGTTTCAGATGAATTCCCAATTTCACAACCCAAAAGCCGTTTTCTGCAATATTTCTGTTGCACAGCTGTGGGCTTTTTGCAGCCAATCCATTTTGGATTCTGATCACCTAAAAAACCTGCTTCCATAGGCCTAGATTTGGAGTTCGGCGGTAGCCGTCAAAACCAGCGTTAGAGGCTCCTAACGCTGGTTTTGGCCGCCCGCTGGTATTTGGAGTCAGTGATTAAAGGGTCTAACGCTCACTTTTCAGCCGCGACTTTTCCATACCGCAGATCCCCCTACGCCATTTGCATAGCCTATATTTTCAATGGGATCTTTCTAACGCCGGTATTTAGAGTCGTTTCTGAAGTGAGCGTTAGAGCTCTAACGACAAAATTCCAGCCGCCTGAAAATAGCAGGAGTTAAGAGCTTTCTGGCTAACGCCGGTTCATAAAGCTCTTAACTACTGTACCCTAAAGTACACTAACACCCATAAACTACCTATGTACCCCTAAACCGAGCTCCCCCCATATCGCCGCCACTCGATTAAAATTTTTAACCCCTAATCTGCCGACCGCCACCTACGTTATACTTATGTACCCCTAATCTGCTGCCCCTAACCCCGCCGACCCCTGTATTATATTTATTAACCCCTAACCTGCCCCCCACAACATCGCCGCCAGCTACTTAAAATAATTAACCCCTAATCTTCCGACCGCAAAGCGCCGCCACCTACGTTATCCCTATGTACCCCTAATCTGCTACCCCTAACACCGCCGACCCCTATATTATATTTATTAACCCCTAATCTGCCCCCCACAACGTCGCCGACACCTGCCTACACTTATTAACCCCTAATCTGCCGAGCGGACCTCACCGCTACTATAATAAAGTTATTAACCCCTAATCCGCCTCACTAACCCTATCATAAATAGTATTAACCCCTAATCTGCCCTCCCTAACATCGCCGACACCTACCTTCAATTATTAACCCCTAATCTTCCGATCGGAGCTCACCGCTATTCTAATAAATGGATTAACCCCTAAAGCTAAGTCTAACACTAACACTAACACCCCCCTAACTTAAATATAATTTACATCTAACGAAATAAATTAACTCTTATTAAATAACTTATTCCTATTTAAAGCTAAATACTTACCTGTAAAGTAAATCCTAATATAGCTACAATATAAATTATAATTATATTATAGCTATTTTAGGATTAATATTTATTTTACAGGCAACTTTGTAATTATTTTAACCAGGTACAATAGCTATTAAATAGTTAAGAACTATTTAATAGTTACCTAGTTAAAATAATAACAAATTTACCTGTAAAATAAATCCTAACCTAAGATATAATTAAACCTAACACTACCCTATCAATAAAATAATTAAATAAACTACCTACAATTACCTACAATTAACCTAACACTACACTATCAATAAATTAATTAAACACAATTCCTATAAATAAATACAATTAAATAAACTAGCTAAAGTACAAAAAATAAAAAAGAACTAAGTTACAGAAAATAAAAAAATATTTACAAACATAAGAAAAATATTACAACAATTTTAAACTAATTACACCTACTCTAAGCCCAATAATAAAATAACAAAGCCCCCCAAAATAAAAAATTCCCTACCCTATTCTAAATTAAAAAAGTTACAAGCTCTTTTACCTTACCAGCCCTGAACAGGGCCCTTTGCGGGGCATGCCCCAAGAAGTTCAGCTCTTTTGCCTGTAAAAAAAAACATACAACACCCCCCCCCCAACATTACAACCCACCACCCACATACCCCTAATCTAACCCAAACCCCCCTTAAATAAACCTAACACTAATCCCCTGAAGATCTTCCTACCTTGTCTTCACCATCCAGGTATCACCGATCCGTCCTGGCTCCAAGATCTTCATCCAACCCAAGCGGGGGTTGGCGATCCATAATCCGGTGCTGAAGAGGTCCAGAAGAGGCTCCAAAGTCTTCCTCCTATCCGGCAAGAAGAGGACATCCGGACCGGCAAACATCTTCTCCAAGCGGCATCTTCGATCTTCTTCCATCCGGAGCGAAGCGGCAGGATCCTGAAGACCTCCAGCGCGGAACATCCATCCGGACCGACGACTGAACGACGAATGACTGTTCCTTTAAGGGACGTCATCCAAGATGGCGTCCCTCGAATTCCGATTGGCTGATAGGATTCTATCAGCCAATCGGAATTAAGGTAGGAATTTTCTGATTGGCTGATGGAATCAGCCAATCAGAATCTAGTTCAATCCGATTGGCCGATCCAATCAGCCAATCAGATTGAGCTCGCATTCTATTGGCTGATCGGAACAGCCAATAGAATGCGAGCTCAATCTGATTGGCTGATTGGATCAGCAAATCGGATTGAACTTGATTCTGATTGGCTGATTCCATCAGCCAATCAGAAAATTCCTACCTTAATTCCGATTGGCTGATAGAATCCTATCAGCCAATCGGAATTCGAGGGACGCCATCTTGGATGACGTCCCTTAAAGGAACAGTCATTCGTCGTTCAGTCGTCGGTCCGGATGGATGTTCCGCGCTGGAGGTCTTCAGGATCCTGCCGCTTCGCTCCGGATGGAAGAAGATCGAAGATGCCGCTTGGAGAAGATGTTTGCCGGTCCGGATGTCCTCTTCTTGCCGGATAGGAGGAAGACTTTGGAGCCTCTTCTGGACCTCTTCAGCACCGGATTATGGATCGCCAACCCCCGCTTGGGTTGGATGAAGATCTTGGAGCCAGGACGGATCGGTGATACCTGGATGGTGAAGACAAGGTAGGAAGATCTTCAGGGGATTAGTGTTAGGTTTATTTAAGGGGGGTTTGGGTTAGATTAGGGGTATGTGGGTGGTGGGTTGTAATGTTGGGGGGGGGGGGTATTGTATGTTTTTTTTTACAGGCAAAAGAGCTGAACTTCTTGGGGCATGCCCCGCAAAGGGCCCTGTTCAGGGCTGGTAAGGTAAAAGCTTGTAACTTATTTAATTTAGAATAGGGTAGGGAATTTTTTATTTTGGGGGTCTTTGTTATTTTATTAGGGGGCTTAGAGTAGGTGTAATTAGTTTAAAATTGTTGTAATATTTTTCTTATGTTTGTAAATATTTTTTTATTTTCTGTAACTTAGTTCTTTTTTATTTTTTGTACTTTAGCTAGTTTATTTAATTGTATTTATTTGTAGGAATTGTGTTTAATTAATTTATTGATAGTGTAGTGTTAGGTTAATTGTAGGTAATTGTAGGTAGTTTATTTAATTATTTTATTGATAGGGTAGTGTTAGGTTTAATTATATCTTAGGTTAGGATTTATTTTACAGGTAAATTTGTTATTATTTTAACTAGGTAACTATTAAATAGTTCTTAACTATTTAATAGCTATTGTACCTGGTTAAAATAAATACCAAGTTGCCTGTAAAATAAATATTAATCCTAAAATAGCTATAATATAATTATAATTTATATTGTAGCTATATTAGGATTTATTTTACAGGTAAGTATTTAGCTTTAAATAGGAATCATTTATTTAATAAGAGTTAATTTATTTCGTTAGATAAAAATTATATTTAACTTAGGGGGGTGTTAGGGTTAGACTTAGCTTTAGGGGTTAATCCATTTATTAGAATAGCGGTGAGCTCCGATCGGAAGATTAGGGGTTAATAATTGAAGGTAGGTGTCGGCGATGTTAGGGAGGGCAGATTAGGGGTTAATACTATTTATGATAGGGTTAGTGAGGCGGGTTAGGGGTTAATAACTTTATTATAGTAGCGGTGCGGTCCGCTCGGCAGATTAGGGGTTAATAAGTGTAGGCAGGTGTCGGCGACGTTGAGGGGGGCAGATTAGGGGTTAATAAATATAATATAGGGGTCGGTGATGTTAGGGCAGCAGATTAGGGGTACATAGGGATAACGTAGGTTGCGGCGGTTTACGGAGCGGCAGATTAGGGGTTAAAAAAAATATGCAGGGGTCAGCGATAGCGGGGTCGGCAGATTAGGGGTTAATAAGTGTAAGGTTAGGGGTGTTTAGACTCGGGGTACATGTTAGAGTGTTAGGTGCAGACGTAGGAAGTGTTTCCCCATAGGAAACAATGGGGCTGCGTTAGGAGCTGAACGCTGCTTTTTTGCAGGTGTTAGGTTTTTTTTCAGCTCAAACAGCACCATTGTTTCCTATGGGGGAATCGTGCACGAGCACGTTTTTGAGGCTGGCCGCGTCCGTAAGCAACTCTGGTATCGAGAGTTGCATTTGCGGTAAAAATGCTCTACGCTCCTTTTTTGGAGCCTAACGCAGCATTTGATTAAACTCTCGATACCAGAGTTAATTTTATGGTGCGGCCAGAAAAAAGCCCGCGGAGCGTTAACAGCCCTTTTACCGCCGAACTCCAAATCTAGGCCATAGATATTAATGATATAGCTTAGGGAGAATGGGGGGATTTTTGGCATTTAAGCCAAGTGTAGAATTATACACTCAGAGAATAGAATAAATTAGATTTATTCTATCCATAGATATTAAACCTGAAAGAAAGTTCTCTGGAGCTGCTATCTGAAAGACTGTGATCAACATGTTGGTTGGTTAACACACACACACATATATATATATATATATATATATATATATATATATATATATACAGTATATACAGTAGTGAAGAAAAGGGATGCACTCGCCAGGATTTTCAAAGTTACCATTTAATGTAACGTTTCGGGGTGTTACCCCCTTCGTCAGAAAAACAAGCAATCCTCGTGGGGTTTTCCCATTGTTTTCATTGTTTTGTTAACCAGTTCTGTGCAATGTCCTGCATGCCTTCTGCTCTATGGTTCTTTCATGCATATGTGGGATTTGGTGTTCACTATATAGTTTCTGTGTTTATATGATTAGATAGTCACGCACAGTGGTGGTCTACATCTGTTGTATGCTAATTGTGGGAATAGCATCACAGGTGATGACCTGAAACTGTATCACTTAGGGTAGTTTAAAACATTTGGTTTGTAACAGGTTGTGGATTGTTATTTTGTATTGTCTGATGAAGGGGGTAACACCCCAAAACGTTACATTAAATGGTAACTTTGAAAATCCTGGCGAGTGCATCCCTTTTCTTCACTACTATCAATACTATGGAAGCACCCTGGGTGGATGAAATGTTAACCGTGAGTGCTGGCCTGCCTGCTGTTTATATATATATATATATATATATATATATATATATATATATATATATATATATATATATATATATACATATATATATATATATATATATATATATATATATATATATTTATATATATATATATTTATATATATATAGTTGTGGTCATAAGTTTACATAACATCACAGAATTTATGATTTCTTGGCCATTGTTCAGAGAATATGAATGATAACACAAAAACTTTTCTTTCACTCATGGTTAGTGTTTGGCTGAAGCCATTTATTATCAATTAACTGTGTTTACTCTTTTTAAATCATAATGACAACAGAAACTACCCAAATTATTAAACTACTTAACTAGTCTCTAGCACAGATTACATACATCCATATTGCGTAAGGAAGGAGAGGCTATGTGCCGTTCAGTTCCCCTCCCTTTGCGCAACCCAGTGGCGCTTATGCTTATGTCTCTAGTTGTTGGCCCATATATTGCTCCCAATAGAGGCTGCGCTATAAGCAACTGCTGCCTCATGATCCCAGCCTCAGTCAGCCATCAGCAGCCGCGTGACGTCATCAAGGAGGTCTAGGCATTGGGAGGCGCAGAGTGAGAGCACGGCACGCAGTCATGTGTGTGTTGAACCATTGAGGTCGACTGGTCCTCATGAGGACTCTGAGCCCTGGTTTCAGCCCTTAGCCATGTGCCCGCCATTGGATCTTGGTGGTTACCGGAATACCGGCAACGTACAGCACCAGGCAGCTGAGCTTGCTGGTTAGGTAGGTCAGGGTGGGTCAGCAGGTGACAGTGCCTGCCTGCCCGGATTCCAGGACCAGGTGGAATAATTAGAATACTCAGTAAAGTTTAAACTCCAATTTTTTAATTTTTGTTAATTTGCAGATTTATATATACTCTCTTGCCCCCCCCCCCCCCCGAGCTGGTACATGCATATTCAAGTATTCAATGCTAGAATATGCAAGCACCAGTGGGAGGGGGGGGCGGCGAGGACAAGAGGGTATATATAAATCTGCAAATGAACGATAATTTGAGTTTAAACTTAAGTCATATAAAACGATAGGCATGTTGTCCTAAACTTGCAGTGATTGCTAATAAAGTTTTAAAGCATGAAATAACTTAATAAAATAGATTCCTGGAGCATGCAACTTTAAAATTAGTAGATGGATGGACAAGTCAAGTGTTGAACATTATCCCTTAACCTAGCCCAGATATGCCTTAGGAATAGAATTAGTTGATTTGTTAAGTTTTTACATATTTCAAACTATTTACTTGATCTCAGCAACAAGCAAAACTACATATTTATCTTCCTATTGGCAGGACCAGTGGAATCTATGTATCCTTTATTGGAACTATTCTTTCCAATAAGGCCTCAGTTGCTCAGAATATGGTTGTGACAAGCACATAAGCCCAGCTATTATGTTCCACTTCCTTCCTTTACCCCAACATGGAATATGGATGAGTATGACCTTAGTAAGTTAATCATTCTCAAGTAGATCAATCCAAAACTAGTCTTCCTTTCAAACACATTGCTAGTTCTAAGCACTGTTCATTTTGTGATTGCCTTTCTACTAATAGGTTTTTGGGGGTTTCTGCCTGGAACATTGCACCGCACCCAATATGTTATCCATAGTATTAAATTCAGCTGAGTGATTAGAATTCTATTCAATACATTTTCAGTATCAACCAAGAAACACCATTGGATGTTCCCAGAAGTACTTACTGTTCCTCCTGAACTTTACCAGGCAGTGGCACAATTGTCTTTAAATCGGAAAGTGCACATTTTGTATGGTTTTATGGTACTGTATATTACAACTTGTGTTTTTCTTCCTGGTTGTAATGCTGTACAGACTCAGAGAGGTCAAATGAAGAATCTTTCATGATCACAAGAATATCATGAAATACTATAGTATTGAAGCATTTGTTTAACACTTGGTGGCCTCAACTATATCAGGTTTTTCATCTATTTTTTATCTGTTCTTGCTAATGCATTAGCTATGTTGTCACTGGGAACTAAATATACATAACAGCAGCTATGGTCACATTGCATATACTCATGCCTGGCCATACATTATGTACACATTATTCACTCTTCTTACAGTAAAATGTTTTGGTTATTATTTTTTTAATGTATTTCCTGCATTCTTTAAAGGTACAGTCTACTAAGAATTGTTATCATTTAAAAAGATAGATATTCCATTTCCCAGTTTTGCATAACCAACCAACACGGTTATAGTAATACACTTTTTGCCTCTGTGATTACCTTGTATCTAATCCTCTGCAGACTGCCTCCTTATCTCAGTTATATTAATACAACTTTGCCCCCTTATCTCAGTTCTTTTGACAGACTTGTATTTTAGCCAATCAGTGCTGCCTCATAAATAACTCCACAGGAGTGAGCAAAATGTTATTTATATGCACACATGAACTAGTGCTGTCTTGCTGTTAAAACTGTCAAAATGCACCTAGATACGAGGCAGCCTTCAAGGTCTTGGAAATTAGCATATGAGCCTATCTAGGTTTAGCTTTCAACAAAGAATACCAAGAGAAAAAAGCAGATTTGATGATAAAAGAAAATTGGAAAGTTGCTTAAGATTACATGCCCTATCTGAATCATGAAAGTTTAATTTTGACTAGACTGTCTCTTTAGGTACAGGTACAGTGGGGCAAAAAAAGTATTTAGTCAGCCACCAATTGTGCAAGTTCTCCCACTTATGAAGATGAGAGAGGCCTGTAATTTTCATCATAGGTATACCTCAACTATGAGAGACAAAATTTGCAAACAAATCCAGACAATCACATTGTCTGATTTGGAAAGAATTTATTTGCATATTATGGTGGAAAATAAGTATTTGGTCTCCTACAAACAAGCAAGATTTCTGGCTCTAACAGACCTGTATCTTCTTCTTTAAGAGGCTCATCTGTCCTCCACTCATTACCTGTATTAATGGCACCTGTTTGAACTTGTTATCAGTATAAAAGACACCTGCCCACAACCTCAAACAGTCACACTCCAAACTCGACTATGGTGAAGACCAAAGAGCTGTCGAAGGACACCAGAAACAAAATTGTAGACCTGCACCAGGCTGGGAAGACTGAATCTGCAATAGGCAAGCAGATTGCTGTGAAGAAATCAACTGTGGGAGCAATAATTAGAAAATGGAAGACATACAAGACCACTGATAATCTCCCTTGATTTGGGGCTCCACGCAAGATCTCACCCCGTGGGGTCAAAATGGTCACAAGAACAGTGAGCAAACATCCCAGAACCACACGGGGGGACCTAGTGAATGACCTGCAGAGAGCTGGGACCAACGTAACAAAGGCTACCATAAGTAACACACTATGCCTCCAGGGACTCAGATCCTGCAGTGCCAGACGTGTCCCCCTGCTTAAGCCAGTACATGTCCGGGCCCATCTGAAGTATGCTAGAGAGCATTTGGATGATCCAGAAGCAGATTGGGAGAATGTCATATGGTCAGATGAAACCAAAATAGAACTGTTTAGTAGAAACACAACTCATTGTGTTTGGAGGAGAGAGAATGCTGAGTTGCAACCAAAGAACACCATACCTACTGTGAAGCATGGGGGTGGCAACATCATGCTTTGGGGCTGTTTCTCTGCAAAGGGAACAGGATGACTTATCCGTGTACATGAAAGAATGAATGGGGCCATGTATTGTGAGATTTTGAGTGCAAACCTCCTTCCATCAGCAAGGGCATTGAAAAGGAAACATGGCTGGGTCTTTCAGCATGACAATGATCCCAAACACACCGCCCGGGCAACGAAGGAGTGGCTTCGTAAGAAGCATTTCAAGGTCCTGGAGTGGCCTAGCCAGTCTCCAGATCTCAACCCTATAGAAAACCTTTGGAGGGAGTTGAAAGTTTGTGTTGCCCAGCGACAGCCCCGAAACATCACTGTTCTAGAGGAGATCTGCATGCAGGAATGGGCCAACATACCAGCAACAGTGTGTGACAACCTTGTGAAGACTTACAGAAAACGTTTGACCTCTGTCATTGCCAACAAAGGATATATAACAAAGTATTGAGATGAACTTTTGATATTGACCAAATACTTATTTTCCACCATAATTTGCAAATAAATTCTTTCCAAATCAGACAATGTGATTGTCTGGATTTGTTTCCACATTTTGTCTCTCATAGTTGAGGTATACCTATGATGAAAATTGCAGGCCTCTCTCATCTTCTTAAGTGGGAGAACTTGCACAATTGGTGGCTGACTAAATACTTTTTTGCCCCACTGTATAAATTCAGCTTTTACAATAATAAAAAAAATTGTATGAGAGTGTGTGTGCATATGTATGAGAGTGTGTGTGCATCTGTATGAGGGTGTGTGTGCATCTGTATGAGAGTGTGTGTGTGCATCTGTATGAGTGTGTGTGTGCATCTGTATGAGAGTGTGTGTGCATCTGTATGAGAGTGTGTGAGCATCCGGCTTTTCCTTCTCCAAATAAGGCAAATGGTGTGTGAAGTTTGACTACTGGAGAATAGCTGCTGTAAAAAGGATGCTAATTTGTTTTAAAAATTAAAGAGCATTGAACACAACATTTTTCTTTCATGTTTCAGATAAAACATACAATATTAAAGACTTTTACATTTTACTTCTGTTATCTAATTTGCTTTTTCCTTTAAGTATCCTTTGAAAAGCATACCTAGCTAGGCTAAGGAGCAGCAATGCACTACTGGGAGCAGCTGGTGATTGGTGGTTACACATATATGCCTCTTGTCATTGGCTCATTTAATATGTTCATTTAGCACCCAGTTGTGCATTGCTGCATATCCTTCTAGGGTAATAAGAGAATGAAGCAAATTTATTATTAGCAATAAATTGGACCTGCAGCCTGCCAATTTTATCGTAAATTTAAGATGCCTCTGTCAGGTTCATATATGTGTTTCTCGGGTGTATCATACCCAATGCCTCACCAGCCTCTGACCTCACCGCACGTCACTGCCGCACACTTTAGAAACTTCCCCAAGCCTAATATCCTTGAAGAGATCCGTCTCTGCATATTTCAAAACAGAATGCACCTGTCATGGTTGATTATATATTTCCTACCTGTTCTATGTTAAATTTTGCATATATTATGCATTAATATTGTTTTTGTATTTTATTGTACCCTATATGTTTTATTGTACCCTATATGTTTTATGGACCCAGGACATACTTGAAAACGAGAGAAATCTCAATGTATCCTTCCTGGTAAAATATGTTATAAATAAATAAATATATAAGTGTACTGGAGCCCTTTGCAGTTAAGTAGATGAAAACATGTAAAATCATATTTATGCAACACTCATATTTCATAAAGTGTTAAAACTGTGTATTTACTTTAAATATTTCACATTCCAATGTTCTGCAGATAGGGCAATATGTTCTAAATATTTTTAAATATATATTCCTATATATATATCTGCACATCTCTATAACTATATATAATCATGTATATATATATATATATATATATATATATATATATATATATACTGTATAGGTATAAGTATATATATTTGCAAAATAACATCAGATATACTGTATATATAAATATGTATTTATGAATACATAGAACATATTCTTCTATGTGAAGAAGATTGGAATGTGAAATATTCATATTTTCACGTCGGCTTAGCACAGAATATACGATTGCGTTTGCATGTGAGTAGGGTGTTTATTTTCCTTTTTTGCTCCAATGACTTCTATGGGGAAATAGGCTATTGCCAGCAATTTTCCATGTTCGGCTTTTTACACTCATTGGGTTAGAGCACAAGTGAAAAACAGTTTACTTTCATCCTGTAATATGAGCGCAACCAACGTACACAAAATGCTTAATTCTAGCGCAGTTAATGCGTGTGTGGGAGCGTTAAATAGCACTCCACTTGTAATCTGGCCCAATGTATTTTAAATCCCTTTAAGTAGGAGTAGAAATAACCTTATATATGTCAAATTATTAGTTATTATTTTAAAATGCCCAAATCAAACATAAACATCAAATCTGCAGTGCTTACATGGGAAATATATATTTTAGTTTTTTATGTGTCTATTCAGGTTGGACATAATATAATATTAAATTTCACCATATTGATAACTTTATACTATAAATGTTACCAAGAGCCTATTTTAGAAAATAGATGCTTTTTAAACTATTCTTCCTCCTTAATTTTTTTATTATTTCAAACAAAGTTATGCCATTTGTTTGCTACCTATATTAAAATGTATAATATATTTGCATAGCCATAGATTGTTTTTTTATAAAACACATGGATTAATATGAAAGGTAAAAAGTGTATTTTTGTTGAATTGTAACTTCTTTATATCAATTTTGTCCAAGACTGTAACTATGAACTATCTGCAGAATTGTAGTCAAGAGGTCACAGCAAAAACTATTTGACCTTCGAGTGGAAGATTATAGTTGTTCATCACTTGTGACCCTGTGGACTCTTCAAAGCATCTAAAATAACAACCTAAAAATTGGAAAATAAGATAAGAAACAGTTTTTACTTCTGTTCACATGAAACACAAAAATAATTTGATTTCTCAGGGGATATAGCTATGTTGCAATGATTTTCTTCAACAAGCAGAGGGACATTTTAACTAGAATAATATTTAACATGGTTAATGCTCCGTCCGTATTCATGTACCAATTCAATTTTTTACATATTGGTAATTGCAAAAAAATATATATATTTAGTTTTCTTTTACTACTTTTCCCATAATATATTTTGCATTATTAATTATTTGTATAATTTAGAATTTCTTTCAATATAAATTAAAATGTTATATCCTTTTCCTTGACAATTTATTTAAAGGGATAGAAAGGTCAAAACTGAAATGCGTGTGGGTACATTTAAATGTTAACATATTTTAATGTTCAATAGAAGCATTTTTTGCAATATATTTCTCTTAGCGAAAATCACTTGGAAGGCTTCATGTGCTATGACTGCCCTGTGCGCCAGTATTGAAGCACCACACCTTCTCAGAGAGTCAGCAGTGGTTTGTATGACACAAATTAAATCTTCACTGATGCAACACACACGACCACCGCCAACATTATGAGCAAGTATGGTGTTTGAATCCTGATGCTCTACTCATGTGTGATATATGTGCGTAAACCACTGATACAGTAATAACTTTTACTATAAGCATTTTTGCTAATAGAAATATATTGCACCCATGCACAAATCAATTTTGGCCTTTATATCAATTTAAGCCATCAAAGGGACATTGTAATGTAAAATTGTATCCTCTTCAATATTTCCCAAATGATCAATTTTTACCTGCTGTAGTATATTATATATTGTACAAACAGCTAATTTGCCTTTTTTTATTTGAAATAGTTGCTTTTCTTTGTTGAAATCTTACTAGAATGGCATTTTCATTAATGCTGTATTAGATTTAGAAAATCTATATAAAAAATAAGCAGATGAAGAAATGATCCTCCCAGTGGAGGTGGGAGAGAGAAAGAGCCCAGCCCAATGTAAAGGGTGTTCCTGCAGCAATGTTGAATACAATAAACTCTTATCAGCTGCTTTCTTGAGTACTTTTTCCTTTTTATATACATATATATATTTTTTTTTTTTCTCAAAGCTTATAATCTATTCCTATAGAGTGGCAAGGTAAAATGGTTTACATGTTCAGATATATATAGAAAAAATAAAACCAAAATATCTTATTTGTATCCCACCATGTGCTGTGGTAGCTGCATGATTTATCCTTTAGACATATAAAATAAATGGTACTTATATGGAAACTATTGAAGATCTTTTGAAGGTAATTTGGTCTCACAGTGAGTCTGAATGAATACCAAAGATAATTTTTACAGAATATATAGATAAAGAAATGCAACTGCATAAATAATGAATGGTTTAACAATAGTTAACTGTGGTTATTCTAGCAAGCCCATTTGATTCAGTAATTAGTAAGTTGAAGCTGCCTTATACTACCCATGTACTGGTGAGAAAAGCTTGTCCATCAAAATTCAATACTAAGAGAAGTAGAATTGTGCTAGAGAAAAAACATAAAAAGACACACTGCCATGTACCATGCTATGAGAGGCACAAAGTAACATTGCCCATGCATCAAAATGCCTTATCCCTTCAGATCATTACAATGGTGGCATCATCAAGCTTTTCATCAGCCGTGACTGAGCATCTTGTTCAATGTTATGAATGGATGGAACAAAATCTCATTCCTTCTTACTAGCATGTTCTAAAGAGCAAATTTACATACAAAACCAAAATGTTATAGACAACAAAAGGAACATTTATTTTTAGGAGCTTTTAGCCCATTTGGGTCCTTAGGTATTTTTATTAAATGTCAACATTTATTCTGTCTGATGGTAGAGGATCCTAATCACTGAGAAATATTTTCATCATTATAGGAAATCTGTTTATATTATCTAAGGACAACATTCCAAGGAAAAGTATATGATATTGTATAGTAAATAATTCAATGTAGTCCCTTATCTGTACCCTATTATGCTCTAAAGCAGGGGTATCAAACTCATTGTATCTGGGGGGCCACTAGCCAAGTGTTCATCCCCTATGGGGGCCACTTGAACAGAGAGAATGCTTTGGAACTGGATATACTAGGAACTGGAAATGTGACATTTACCCAAGTAGTAGTGCATGGCAGGAGCTGTAGTCCACAATAGACACAGAGTATGTTTATCTTCTTAGAGCCAAGTGAAGTGATCATTCTGGAGCTGAATGAAAAGTGACCAAGCAGTGCATAATGGGAGTCTTCACTGGACAATGCAATGTTTCACTTTATTATTATTTCGTGTTTGTCTATTTAGAACATTAGCTTATTACACCTCAAATTAATAATTTACCTAATAAGCAAGGGAGGGCCAGATTACACTATCTTGAGGACTGCATTTGGCCCCAGGGCCTGTACTTTGAGACCACTGCTCTAGAGCCTGGTTACATCTACTTATTCAAATGACAGTTAAAAAAATGTGAGCTATTTAGATTATCTTAACCTATTGAAATAACCATTTTATAAAGTAAAGTTAAATGATAACTTGTGATGGAAAATCATGTAAAACCTGTAGATAAGTAATTTAATGTTTACAGCAAAATACTGTAAAGTATAATTCATTCAAATGTTAAGTCAATTTTACTCAACTATTGGGGCACTTTGGTAATATAGCAGTGCTTAGTATGAATCACAACATTTGAGGTGTACTTAAACATCTCTCACTAACTGCTGTAAGTTAGGCTACTATAAAAACACACAACAGAAGCATTAATTTTAAAAATGGATACTGTTGTGATGCATAATGTTCTGGAAAATGACAGTGACAAAGCCAGTGGGATGTACTGTGTCACTGTAACAGACTTAGGGTCCCATGTACTAAGCAGTCAATGGGCTGTCCGTGTGTTTTTTCTCATCAATATATGCACATGGATAGAAAATCGTATGTACAAAGTAGTCAACTATGCCAAAACCTGCAATTTAAAACTTGCGAGCGAACTTCTCCGCAACTCCTCGATCCCACACTTTGCTGAAAAAGGCATTGTTCGACACCAAACTCGCAATAGCCCAAAGTTACTAATAAATCAATTTATCCGCTTGATACTTATTTTGCGTCAACCTCATGGATTTTGCCTTGGCCCCTTTTAGGCGATGATCATAGTACAAAACAGTACAAGAAAGACACCTATCACTAGCCATATAAAGGTTCAACCTATCTATTTAGCAAACAGACACACATAATGCTTTGCAGGATTGTTAGGAGTATAGCTATTAAAGCAGAGTTAAGCAAATCCTGGATTTAGATAAGCTTGAACAACAAACCTCACTTTCAGGTCTATGAATGCGGCAGTGTGCTAAGCCAAAACAAGTTTGACCATTCAAACCTATGTGTGTTTTATCACATTATTGTCGATGGATTTTTTCCTTTTCAATGGAATAAAGTATTTTTGGATGTTTTAAAGTTTGCTGCATTTAGATACCTTATTTTCTTTACCTTTGAACCTATCTATTTACTTACATTATTGATTGAGTCAGCCATGGAGACACTGCTTTATTTGTTTATTATCCATATGATGCAAATCAAGGGTAGAAGGCAGAATCGAGAAGCAGATGTAGACAATCCATTAGGATGAAGGAGAATGCATGTATTCCTTCCATGGTTTGGTCTAATACGACAAACAAGTAAATAGTCATAAGAATCAAGAATAATATCAATTAGAACCACGTTCTGCTGGTGAGAAAAATGTGAGTTCTTTGATTTTGTAGGTTGTGATTCAGATCCAGAAGAAGGCATCATGGTGAAGTATAGGTTTCAATAAATCATGCAGCTACCAAAGTTTATCAACAATTTGGATATAAATATAAAATCAGCATAAAAGTTATAATTTTATATGAGCTGACTTCTATTCCCAAGAATATTATGATGTCTGGGACACCTTGCATGTCACGTGGCAATTATTGGCCTTACAATTCTCCAGACAGATTAGTACATTAGATTAATAGCAGAAAGAGAGGCATTAAAGTTATCATTCATCCACCAATGTTCGCGGTAGTTTAGACACAACATTTTCTGAGGTGTTTTTTAGTACATAAGGGTAGCAGACTTCATTTCTCTTACTGCAAGTTAAAGCAAGAATATCCACATCTTAAATGGCAAGGAAATTGACGGTTTATTATATGGAGCCCATAAATGTGTTTGTTCCAGCCATAAGAGCTAGGCCAAAGAGATGCAGAATGAGAGGGGTGCAGCCAGTAGCAGTGGGTGGGCTAACGTAACAGAGAGGTTTTTATAAGGTTTATAAACTGTCTAGATAACACACTGTAGTGAACACTCTCTCTCTTTGTTTTCATGTTACTAGATTTTTAATTTTTACTGCTTTGTTTTGTATAAATTATTAAGGTCTGATTAACATTTTACTTATTTGTAATTGTATAAACTCAGCTGACTATTTTCAATTTAGTTCATATGATATAAAAATATATGTGCATTTGGTTTATTAATACATTTAGAGAGAATTAGTTATTTGCTGTAAGTATTCTTTATAGAGATGTTAAACACTAATTAAATCATTGATAAAATGATGTATTCATAGAAGATATTAGCCTGAGAATACTATATACATGTATTTTTTTTACATTACATTAGTTTTTTAAATATTAAAAAAATAAAGATAATATTCTAATGTCCATAAAGCAGTGGGCTCCTCCTTATTGTAACTTAGGTTTCTTTTTTTACTAAGGCCAATTAAGGACAGTTATAAATGGCTTAATAGATTGTGTAACCAATGGCTGTGTGGATTACAACTGTGTCTTTACTTCCACTTTTAACTGGAATGTGCGAGGCCCATAATATTCAGAATTAAATTACAGAAAAAAGTAAAAAATAAATAATGAAAGTATTTTGCAAAGTTGTTTTACTACGTGCAATTAAACAGTTGATATTAATAGCTCAAAGCTCTTAATGTCCCTTTAATTTTTGGAGGCATATTTGGATTTGGACTTTTAAAAGACTCAAGAAGAATTCTGGAGGCCATTTAGGAGCATTGTTATTGAGAATATATTATTCAATATATTATATAATTTATTGTGTATACTTTTCTCTTTACTTAAATACTACATTATTTAGTTGCACTTATTTGTAATATTTTTGTCACCTATAGTAAAGTTGCAATGAACATGGGTTTTAAGTAAATATATACTTACTCCAGGACCAAGCTAGTGAGAAATAGCATAGTATCTATTTTACATTATGCTTTTCCACACATGATATGATAACTTATAATGCACTCACCTTTTAGAAATGTTTAAATACTCATTATACAGAAATACTGTATGTAACTGAGGTACATTTGCTCATTCAAAGGGTGTCTCTTACAATGGACTTGAATGACATAGAAATTGTATTTTTACAAATGTAAGAAATGAGAGCCTATGTTTGTCAAGGTAAAGACATCTTATCTACAATGAAGTGCTATCATTAAGTACACCATGCATCAGATACTTTTCCATGCCGGATGGAACAGTCTGTATAACCAAATGATTTATATTTAATAACCAGTAGCTATACTTTCGGACGTTTGTTCAATGCAAAGCTATAATTGAAACATCAAGTATAACAGTAAGCATAATGATATCATGACTCAAATAGAACTACATCAATATATTAGAAACAAACATTCATATTAACAACACACAACTATTGAAGATAATATTAGTGACCCTCCTAATATACAGCTGACATAAAATGTTAAAATATGTTAAATGCACTTATAATGGGCTAGATCTGGCCTGTAGTTAGTAAAAAATGTGAGTGTGTTGTGTTTCATTATTGGATACATTGAGTATGAACATCTGATTTTTTTTTATAGGTAACACTATTACATCCTCTTAAATGGCTGGTGGCTGAGTCAGACCTCTGTGTATGTCAAAGGATTGTCAAGAAAAAATCATTATTGAAGGAAATCAATTTCTTTATTAGTGATATAACTTATCTGCACTCTGTTAAATCACATAATTAATTCTCTACTTGGGACTTTCTAAAGAATTATAGAAGTATAGAGCCTGCTGGTGAACAGGCAGACAGATCGTTGATAGATATTTGATAGATAGATAGATAGATAGATAGATAGATAGATAGATAGATAGATAGATAGATAGATAGATAGATAGATAGATAGATAGGACCCCATTTATGAAAGCTCAGACAGACCAGTTGCCCACATTTACCATTGTACAAGCATATCTGACTAGGAGGATTTAACTCTGAGGTGGCTGTGAGTGGTTAAAGGGATTCTAAACCCAATTTTTTCTTTCATGATTCAGATAGAACATGTAATTTTAAGCAACTTTAGAATGTACTCCTATTTTCAATGTTTCTTTGTTCTCTTGCTATCTTTATTTAAAAAGCTAAGGAGCTGGCCCATTTTTTATTCAGCACACTGGATAGCGCTTGATGATTGGTGAGTACATTTAGCCACCAATCAGCAAGTGCAACCAAGTTGCTGAACCAAAAATGGGCCGGCTCCCGATCTTAGATTCCTGCTTTTTCAAATAAAGATATCAAGAGAATGAAGAAAAATTGATAATAGGAGTAAATTAGAAAGTTGATAAAATAACATGCTCTATCTGAATCATGAAAGAAAACTTTTGGGTTTATTATTCCTTTAAGTAGTGCGAACCTACACCACTGGGGCTCCAAAGCTGTATCTGCAGCTTTATAAATGGAGCCCATAGATAGATAGTTTATATGATTTTGGCTGTGTGGAAAAACAATTCCTGTCTGTGTTAAAATTGTTTGAAATGCATTTACCAAATTGATATATGAGTTCTATAAACTTTTGGCATGTACGTCTAAGAGTATAATACACTTAGAAAATTATAAAATTTAATAGTCTACTATAATTAGCAACAAACCTAAGCGTATGTATAATTAATTCAAACTGCACTATGCAGGTTTTATAATTTCACCTTAAATATGTTCCTGGGAATTCATTTAGCGTGTGCATGCATTATGAAAAAAATGTGCTATTTCTAAATATTACACAATTTTTGCAGGTAATTAGCATACTGTCTTTTTTTTACTATGTTTGAATGTTTTAAGGAGGATTTTATCCATAAATTATCGTTGTTAGGATAGAGCCTTTAACTGAATCTTCCCCCTAAACACAGAATTACAGAAATTATTTTTTAAATCCCTTTTATTAATATATGATGCATAAAGTTGAATGAATCCCCTCACATTAAATTATAAAAAAAAATTATATTAAAAAGGTAACAGAACAATATAAAAAATTAGGCACTGCACTAACTATGGGGTTGATCACAATCATGCTTTTGCTTCCAGGAAATGACAATTTCTGAGCATCAGACAGTATTTTCAGTGTGTTTTTCCAATGATCACAATCTTAAAGTGTACCACTAATACCCTTTAAGCTTTTAATTGTTACCTCCCAAAAATATCACACAATCATTATCTGCATTGTTACTTTCCTGACTTACAAACCCAACAATCAAATGCATGATATAAAGAACAAACTAAATTACAATTTGGAAGGTTGAATGGTCACATCACAGGGCCTGTATGTTGATTTATCTATTTTTATTTGTGTGTAGTTAGGCTTAAAGGTGAGGTGATATGTGTGTAGGTCTTTTTATCAGATTTGAATAGGGTCATTATAAGTATAGTGGGCTTTTGTGTTTGTTGTTTTACAGATTTTGTTATTTGTATTAATGTAAAAGTGCTTATTATTAATGTTTTACCTTAAATTAATTTAGCAGGAATCATTTCCATCTGTTTGGTGATGCTGTTCTCTAATGTCATCCAATATGGCCGGGGGGATATCAGTGTATTTTTTGCAAGTGCAAAAGCACTGTTCTATTCTCATACTTTTTGGGGTACTCATTAATATTTTGGAAAGTGTTGTTTGGGGGTTTATCAAGTCTTTTAGCTGTGGAATGCAACACGTGAAAATGGCGCGGAAAATGTGTAATTAAAAGGATATGACACAGTGCTCTTTTAGTAAAAAAGAATATGTTAAATCAAAGTAAACCTAAAAATAAACAGATTGTGTTAAAACAACAAAAAACAACTTCCTTGTTTTCTTGTAAAATGAGAAACCAGCTCCGCTAAGTACTTTTCTATTTTTACTTTTGTTTGTTCTTTACCACATCTTCTGATCAGCACTTCAATGTAATAAGGTGCACACAAATAATCCCAAAAAAGAGGGTATTATTTTAGGTGGCACCAAAACACTAAGAAGAAAGTAATATTTATATATATATATATATATATATATATATATATATATATATATACAGGTGGCCCTCGTTTTACAACGGTTCAATTTACACCGTTTCAGAATAACAACCTTTTTTTCCAGTCATGTGACTGCTATTGAAAAGCATTGAGAAGCAGTGCATTTATTAAAATAGCCAGTAGGTGGAGCTGTCCGCTTGTGTTGCAGCAAAGCCAAGCAATCTGAAATTAATCAGTTTAACCAGACCTGAACTATCGAGCAGATTTCATAGGAACAAGATCTTTCTGTCTATAAATCAGTCCAGATTGGAATGCATAGAAAGAACTGTTTGCAGAAAAACGCAAGTGAAGTCTGTGTTGTGTGATTAGTTTATTAGGTTTATAATGCTGTTTAGCAAATGTTTTTGTTCATTTAACTTAGTTTAATTATATATTCTGTGTTGTGTGATTATTTTATTAGGTTTCTAATGCTGTTTAGCATTTAAAGTCTTCATTTCAAAGCTTTAAAAATAATGTATTAGGTGTTACTTATGACAATTTTGAGAGGGGCCTGGAACCTATCTCCCTCACTCCCATTGACTTACATTATAAACTGGGTTTCAATTTACAACAGTTTCGATTTACAACCATTCCTTCTGGAACCTAACCCCGGCGTAAACTGAGGGCTACCTGTATATATATATATAATGTAGATACACTAATAGCCTCAACTCACAAGTGTAGACTGGTGCTAATAAGACAGACTGCACTCACAGTCCCCAGCTATCTGCACTCTGGTCTCCAAAACATCATCAATTCTAGAAAACATGACGTACAAAGGGGCACCACATACCATAATCTTGTCTTTATTCAGATAACTGCACAAATATTGTCTACTCACACGTATGTTGGCACCAAGGATGAAATGGTGCAAATAAAGCAGGCTGGCACTCAACGTCAAGAGTTAAAAAAATATTCACACAAATCTTCATCATGTGTCAGCCAAAAAAAATACTTTTTTTTTTTTTTTTTCAAGTACTTTATCATGATCATTTCATCCTTTGTGCCAACATACTTGTGAGTTGACTATATTTGTGCAGTTATATTTATCTGTATAAAGACAATATGACGCTATGTGGCGCTAGAGTGTAGTTAGCTGTGAGGGCAGGCTGTCTTATTATCACCAGTCTACTCTTTGGTGATACTGTTAGTGTATCTACATTAATTTGTAACAATACAAGATTACACTTTGTGGAGCCCCTTTGGTTTCAATGATTTCAACGTAATGACCACCACTGTAAATAATGTTAGCATGAATCAGAAAATCTGAATATTAAAAAAATGGACAATTATTTTCAGTAGTAGCATATTCGTAGAATTTCCTTTTGGAAGATTTTGTATTTTTACATAATTATTTTTTGCTTCTTTATCATCCTGTCATATAATGTTTGCATCAAAAGTCCTCTTTGATAGAAACGGATTGTAGTTACTGCATGCATCTTCTAGCGAGCACTTAGAAAAAAAGCTCTACCTTTGCCTTAATGTACGGACCACATCCCTTGTGGGGCTGTGACATGAAATAATGGACACTGCACAAATTAAGTTAAACAAAGAAATGATAAATAATACATATTGTAATAACTCACCACTTAATGCTTATTATTACAACAATGAGTATTGAGTGTTTAAGAGCTGATAATGAAAACAAAATGCTGCAGATAAATAATAAAATGACTGTGATAGTATTCACTAGAGGTGTGTACGGGCCAAAAATTTGGTTCGGCCGAATCTTTCATTACAAATATTCAAAACATTTTGTATTTTGAATATTTGTTGCTTGTGCTATTCGGTTGTTCGATTTGTTTTACACAAACAAATAATGACCATTCGTGGAACATTTACATTCTCCTTTAGTGCAGGCCCTTGAAACCACCGTGCTAAGTCTATGAAGAAGAGCACAGGATTAGTGCGGCTCTCCAGCACTGTCAGGGTACAGGTGAATGACATATATATATAGGGGACACAGTTATTATAAGCGAAATAGCTACCCTTTCTTCTCCACATGCAAAATACTCATTTTGTATTCTGAGGTGAAATTGGACCTGTTGAGAAATATTGGAAGCTGAATATCGATTTGGTTATTTTTTGTGAAGTATAAGAGGTTGCTAAATATAGGTAATATTTAAAACAAACATCCATTGTTGCTGTAGTTAGCAGATTTAAAGGAATAATTTGTATTTTAACCTTGTATTTCATAGCCTGTGTATTTTAAAACTAATCCTTAGTGCTAAGTAATTTATCTTTGCAAATATATATATATTTTAGAATTGGTCTTAACTTTAAGTAACTAAGAATTTATTTCAGTTTAGATAAATTGGCATAGGAGTTTGGTTGTTGGCACAAATAATATATATAATTTCTGATGTTTTAAATTGGAATTATATAAAATAAATTGTGGCTATATAGCTGATTGTACTGCTTGAATGTTAGTGGCTCAGATTCTGATATCTTATTGTGGTATTCTAAATGCAACTCTGATTTGAGAGACTATTGTGAATAAGGCAACTTTTATGATCTTTGCATATCATATTATAATAGTTTAAACATGTAAAGTATTGATTCATATCTGGTTTCCTACAAATATATTTCAATGTGTCTATAAATTTTAACTAATATAAAGAATTTAGAAATTTACATTAATTTTATTGTCTTGGTACATGCATTTTATTGGGGTTTTATTTTAAAAAATAATTATTAAATAGATTGTTTTATAACCTGGCCATATACTGGCATATTATTTGGAGGCACTTTGCTATAGATATTATTAATATTTATCACATTGATATAATGTATTTGTAGTAAATAGGGATTATTATTGAAGAAAAGAGAAAAATATTAAAATATATATATTTTTTTTAAATATTGATTTTCATATTTCAAAATTAATATTCATATTTTTGAAAATATTTTTTTTCTCTCTTATTGGCCAACATTGTATTAGCGTTTTAATTTAACTAAATACTAAGCCAATATAATAATGTCTATATCCAGAGGTGAATCTTTAGAATATGTACATAGCGTTGAAATTTGTTGCCCGACAATACCCCTTACTCAAGGCAATATTCTTAAGATGGACATTATAGGCCACATTAAAGAGAGGTTTAATATTGCGGGTGAATTAAGTGATTATATGGATATGATTCAAATTAAGGCTAAAAATATTGCTATTGATGATGAAAGGTGGAATGAAAAAAGAGAATTATTCCAAGAATTATTAAAAATTATTCAATGCAAAATTCTCAAAAAAACGTGACGAACTAATACTAAAATCTTGGCCCCTTGTTATATGCATTGTTGACAAAATGTCGCTTTACCTCATAGAAAAGGAATTGCAAATACAGGTGCTAGAAAATAGCATTCGCTCTTCACGCAAATGCGAAGAGAATTTAAATATAGCCGAACATAAAATTGATGAGTTTGCCCAAGGCATAGCCACTTTAGATAAACATAACTTAAATTTACTATAAAAAATACAAGAGTTAAATAAACAGCTCGCACAAAGCCAGAGAGAATTAAGTGATTTAAAAAAGGTCATATCGCCATAATGAAAACCCCTCTATTAGCAGTGAGAATAATGCAGATAATTCTAACTCTCTTAGAGAATGCATCAGGGATGAAATGCAGAAATTTAGGGAAGAATGTAGACTAAGGACCCCTGTTGAGTCCAAAGTCAATTTCCCAAATAGACAGTCACCTCATGATATAAATTCAGGGAGCTGCTATAACTCAGCTGATGAGGGGGGGGCTCTAGTAGTGAGTCAGAGGACGGAGCCAGATACCCAAATAGCCCACATAATAATAATGTATGTAGGGGGTCTCCCCATAGTAAAAGGGAAAATAGGGAACACTACAACCCCAAAGATAAGGCTCCTAGGAAATCCCAAGATACTTCTAATAAGGTATATGACACCCCTAAAATAATTACTTTCTTAAAGGATACAGTACCTAAGTTCTCCAACAAAGGGACAAATTCTATAACTGACCACTTAGAGACCTTTGAAAATGCTTTATCCATTATGAATATTAAAAGTGAGCAGTCAAAAATTGACTTTCTGCCCTGGGTATTTGAAGGTAAATATCACAAATTCTTTGTTTCACTAAAGGATATGAATATTAATTCCTGGAATGAGACAAAACGAAAGTGCAGAAAAGAATTCAGGCAATATCGCACTAAAACTGTAGCGAAAATAGCCGTTTTGGTTTAAAATGTAGTGCAAACCAAAGCCCTATAGAATTCCTTTCTGTACTGAAATATGCATATAGTATGGCTGAAGATTATCCCATATTTGAATGCCTAGAATTTGTGAATGTACTTTTTCGAAGCATTGCCCGCGCACATCAATCATTAATTTAGCTAGAGATTTTGATGAGCACTGCTCATTAGACTGGCTGATCAAAGAGAGTACAAAGATATACTCTATTCAGCAGTCTGGTGAACAGGGGGCTAAAAGGGAATAAAACCCAGTCCCAAAATTGTGGCAGAAACAATGGTGTCACCTAGCCCCCTCAATTTGGAGTCTAAAAAGAAGACCTATGCGGAGGTGGCCCGAGAAAACAGGCCATCCCCAAAAAGTTTTAACTCTGCCCCTCCCCCAACACAGGCTGAGGCACAGAGAGACTATACCCAAAATGGGGGGCATACCCAGGTAAAGAATTATTCCCAAAGAGAAGAATACCCACAAGATAATAAGTATCCCTGCAAAGGTAGATACAATAAGTGGCGAAAATACTCTCAGGGTAACCAGACACCCCAAGTAAATAGTGCTCTGCAAGATACTAATGCTGAACAAGTTGAACCCCAAAGACAACCACATCAAAATAGGAGAAATAGCTATGATTCTGGGGGATCCCAAAGATCTAGGAATCAATACCCTGGGACATCAAAAAATCGGTCCATGGGTAATGATAGCTTGTCCATTCAAGTGGGCCAACTCAACACACAAGTTAGTCAATTATGTACACTATGTACCAATATGAGTCAAGCTTTTATGGCCCAGCAACCTAACAATCCTTTTTTTAGGGGTACAACCAGTGGACAGCAGTGGGCCACAGGCACTGTCATAAATACTGCAGTATCACCTGAAAGGGAGGGCAGAGATATACAAAATAAAATGATAAATGTCAAAAATGGTACTAATCATGTTCTCTCCCCACAGACCGGAAACAGACAATTTAGCTGTGATGACAAGGAACCTCAGTCTGGAAAATATAACCAATCTCTTCCTTTGCAGCATTCTCTTAACCTTATTTCCACAGATGCAATACACAAGAACCCAATCAGCCCTATTATAGAGGACATGAGTAGTAAGAACAAAGTTTCTTCTGCATCAGGTAACACGGCGGATTCAGGTAACACGTGGAGAAGCCCACAAGTGTGTAATCATGCCAATTTCATGTGTGAAATGGTAGAAACTGCAGGGAGATATGTATTAGCTGAGCTGCAGGATTCAGTCTCCAACCCTATAATGGGATTAATTGATACTGGATCTCAGGCAACTATTTTATCCCACAGGTACTACACAGCTAAATGAGCTAACACCTCACAAAACTAAAATTAAAGGATTTGATGGTTCTCTAATAGCAGTTGGGGGTGACTCTCTAAAAGTCTTCGGTACTGCATGGTTAAAATTTAAACTGGGGAACAGGGTCATAAGACACCCTGTCATTATAGTGGATCTGCCAACTGATCGTTTAATTATTGGTAGTGATCTCCTGAAGCGATTAAGCACCATAATTGATTGCATAAATAATGTAATTTGGTCACAAGTTAAAAGGCCTATTAATTATGAGAAAGCCGGTATATCTCGCACCCGACATAACTGTCATGTGGCGGAAGAGAAGCCAGATGCTGTGGAGATTAATTTCAGGAATAACTCTGTACCTGAAATCACTATTTTACAAATAGATGATCAGACTCCTTTAAGTGGCTCTGATGGTAATACTTTTAAAATTTCGCCTGGAAAGATAGCGAATATTTCCTTATACGGCGATGTATTAACCATATCTCTCCACAAGCAGGATCATAAAATCCCTAAGGGGGTAGGCCACACTTAATACCTCACAGGAATTGAGAGAGTTAAAGAGGATCTATTTATCCCTATACAAGTGCATGACCTTGGGAAAACCAAATATGCAAAATTGAACTTAAAACGTGAAGCTAGCTATATAAGCGAAGGCTTGTTAGCACAGATAGCTGAACCTAAAGTGATTAAATATCTTTCTCCCCAATACCACTGTGTCAACGGCCTGGATGATAGGTTTGAAAGCTATAACATCACAGCTAAGTGTTTATTATCTATATCTATAGGTAATAAATCAGCGAAGCACCTGTTTTTAGTTTTAAATACTCCCCAAATATACGTTGCCAATTATCTCTTACATAGATATGCCATACAAATAGATCTGATTAATGCTTGCCTCTGGAGCAGGTTAAAGGGGACCCTGAAGTATTTCAGGATAAAAATGCAACCCTGAAATCAAACCAGCAATTGCCATATGCTGTGAATATGCAGGCGTCTAACAATGTTATAATTCCTGCTGGGACTGATAAATTCCTTTTACCCTTACAGGTAAAGAGAGGTCAGAAATTAAAAACTTCTGAAACACTAATTTGCCTCTCCCATAGAATAAAAAATCTGGGTATCACAATGACCTATACTCCTTTGGTAAATATTGGAACTATTCCAATATATGTTATTGTGTATAACATGACCCCACAGGATATAACCTTATCCAAGGGAACTACCATAGGATATGCGCTGGAATCAAGTTATTACACTTTTGGATTCCAGAATAATGTAATTGAGCTAATACCTGAAGGATACTTAACTGAAGAACAATTAATAGAACAATCCTTTGTGTCTATGCCAGAGGGACTATTTACAATTCAGTCTATTTATCCCTTCAGCTCAGAGGAAGTCATCTGTAAAATTGAAGAATAGTGATGTTGCGAACATAAAAATTTGGGTTCGCGAACGGCGAACTTCCAAAAAAGTTCGCAAACGGGCGAACCAGGCGAACCGCCATAGACTTCAATAGGCAGGCGAATTTTAAAACCCACAGGGATTCTTTCTGGCCACAATAGTGATGGAAAAGTTGTTTCAAGGGGACCATGCCGGAGGGGGATCCATGGCAAAACTCCCATGGAAAATTACATAGTTGATGCAGAGTCTGGTTTTAATCCATAAAGGGCATAAATCACCTAACATTCCTAAATTGTTTGGAATGACGTGCTTTAAAACATCAGGTATGATGTTGTATCGATCAGGTAGTGTAAGGGTTACGCCTGCTTCACAGTGACAGACGCGCGCATGTGCACGGGAGGAGGCGGGTGTGTGCACGGGGAGGGAGCGGGTGGGAACCGCTACACTACAGAAAAAATGTTTTTATAAGTGGGAGAAAGGGGTGCAAAATATTTAGTACTTGGAAATCTAAGTGATCTGGGAGCGGGTGGGGATTGGTCTTGGGGGGGGGGAAGCTACACTACAGAAAAATGAAGTAAAAATAAAAAAAAAACATTTTATTTGCAAACTGGGTACTGGCAGACAGCTGCCAGTACCCAATATGGCCCCCAATAAGGCAAAGGGGGAGGGTTAGGAAGCTGTTTTGGGGGGATCAGGGAGGTTGGGGGCTAAGGGGGGATCCTACACAACAGCATATATAAATATGCTAAAAAAAATACATATTAAAAAAAAACATACCTTTTATTTTAGTACTGGCAGACTTTCTGCCAGTACTTAAGATGGTGGGGACAATTGTGGGGTGGGGGAGGGAAGAGAGCTCTTTGGGAGGGATCAGGGGGTCTGATGTGTCAGGTGGGAAGCTGATCTCTACACTAAAGCTAAAATTAACCCTGCAAGCTCCCTACAAGCTACCTAATTAACCCCTTCACTGCTGGGCATAATTCATGTGTTGTGCGCAGTTGCATTTAGTGGCCTTCTAACTACCAAAAAGCAACGCCAAAGCCATATATGTCTGCTATTTCTGAACAAAGGGGATGCCAGAGAAGCATTTACAACCATTTCTGCCATAATTGCACAAGCTGTTTGTAAATAATTTCAGTGAGAAACCTAAAGTTTGTGAAAAAGTTGACTATTTTTTTTAATTTGATCGCGTTTGGCGGTGAAATGGGGTTGTCTATTACACTACACTAAAGCTAAAATTAACCCTACAAGCTCCCTCATTAACCCCTGCACTGCTGAGCATAATACACATGTGGTGCGCAGCGGCATTTAGCGGCCTTCTAATTACCAAAAAGCAATGCCAAAGCCATATATGTCTGCTATTTCTGAAAAAAGGGATCCCAGAGAAGCATTTACAACCATTTGTGCCATAATTGCACAAAATCTTTGTAAATGATTTCAGTGAGAAACCTAAAATTTTGAAAAATGTAACGTTCTTTTTTATTTGATCGCATTTGGCGGTGAAATGGTGGCATGAAATATACCAAGATGGGCCTAGATCAATACTTTGGGTTGTCTACTACACTACACTAAAGCTAAAATTACCCCAAAAAGCTCCCTACATGCTCCCTAATTAACCCCTTCACTGCTGGACATAATACACGTGTGGTGCGCAGTGGCATTTAGCGGCCTTCTAATTATCAAAAAGCAACATCAAAGCCATATATGTCTGCTATTTCTGAACAAAGGGGATCCCAGAGAAAAATGTACAACCATTTATGCCATAATTGCACAAGCTATTTGTAAATAATTTCAGTGAGAAACCTAAAGTTTGTGAAAAATTTGTGAAAAAGTGAACAATTTTTTTTATTTGATCGCATTTGGTGGTGAAATGGTGGCATGAAATAGACCAAAATGGGCCTAGATCAATACTTTGGGATGTCTTCTAAAAAAATATATATACATGTCAATGGCTATTCAGGGATTCCTGACAGATATCAGCGTTCCAATGTAACTAGCGCTAATTTTGGGAAAAAAATGGTTTGGTAATAGCAAAGTGCTACTTGTATGTATGGCCCTATAACTTGCAAAAAAAGCAAAGAACATGTAAACATTGGGTATTTCTAAACTCAGGACAAAATTTAGAAACTATTTTGCATGGGTGTTTTTTGGTGGTTGTAGATGAGTAACAGAATTTGGGGGTCAAAGTTTTTTTCCATTTGTTCTAAATTACAGCTAAACACAAACACCGCAGAAATGTAAAAATAGCCCTGGTCCCAATTGGACAGAAAATGGAAAAGTGCTGTGGTCATTAAGGGGTTAATGTACACTACTGTTACACCAGATATGAGTTGCACTGGTGTGACACTGGAGGAAACTGACTGCTATTATTTCACAGTCAAAAAAGTGTTGTTTTTTTTAAATGTACACTACTGTTACAACAGATATGAGTGGTGGCACTGGGCAAGTGGGCACAGTATACGCTGTGAGCCTGACACACACGCTGGCAGGCAGGCAACTGCAATTAGATTACACAGGGAAAAAAAAGCAGACTGATGTTCTAGCCCTAAAAGGGCTTTTTTGGGTGCTGTCCTTACAGATGAGTCCTTCAGGACTGTAGTGGACACTGAATACACTAGCCTAGCTATTGATTTCCCTATTAAATCAGCAGCAGCTACACTGTCCCTCCTCTCACTAAGAATGCAGCTTCCAAATGAATCTAAAATGGATGCTGTCCAGGAGGTAGGAGGGTCTGGGAGGGAGGGTCTGCTGCTGATTGGCTGGAATGTGTCTGCTGACTGTGAGGTACAGGGTCAAAGTTTTACTCAATGATGATGGATAGGGGGCGGATCGAACATTGCATATGTTCGCCCGCAGTGGCGAACGCGAACATGCTATGTTCGCCAGGAACTATTCGCCGCCAAACTATTCATGACATCACTATTGAAGAAGCCTCCCTGGAGTTTGATCAGCCGATCAAACAGCAAGAATACCCCAATACCCAGAGTAGTGGGGGCAATGTAAGTTATAATCAAGGGGACCTCACCTCTAGATTGGAAGAAGCCTATGAAATAGGACAGCCTGAAAGCTTTCCAGGATTTCAGCAAATAGTCGAAGAGCAAATATCTTAAGCTAATGGCTGTTCCAGTGATGATGAACGCCTACGGGAACTCCTGATGGAGTACAAGGATAATTTTGCTAGGGATTCTTATGACTGTGGGATTACAGACTTGTACATTGCAAGAATACAAACAGATCCCAATGCACCACCTGTGTTTGTTAAACAATACAGACTTCCTTTAGCCTCATATGATTCTCTTGCAGAAATCATAAGGAACCTGGAAGAAAGAGGCATTATCAGACAGGTGCACAGCTCTTATAACAATCCTATTCTAGGTGTTCTTAAGCCCAATGGACAATGGCGTTTGTGTGCTGATTTAAGACAGCTAAACAAACGAGTGTACATGTATGACTGGCCTGTGCCATATATTGACGAGTACCTAGCTATAATAAATTCTAAAAACCCAACTTACTTAAAAGAATTGAGATCATTCCTGGGTATGATGAATTATTCTCGCAAATTCATTGATAATTATGCAGAATTAGCTAAACCATTACTACTTCTTCTAAAGAAGGATGTTAAATGGTACTTGAGTGAGAAAACTCACTCAAGCACCTTGCTTAGCGTACCCCGAAGGTGGTAAACCTTTCTTTTTAGAGACAGATTACACAGATATAAGCATGAGTGCTGTTTTATACCAAAAGCATGATAATATAAGCAAAGTCATTGCTTATTCGAGCAAAACTCTATCCCCAGTAGAAATAAAATTTAGTGATTGGGAAAAAGCCCTCTTATCTACTGTATGGTCTCCACAAACTTTCCGCAGCTATATACAGGGCAAGAAAATTACTGTAGAAACGGCCAACCAGCCTTTTCTATATCTGCAAAGCAAGAGAATAAGAGATGGGAATTTGTCTAATAGCCACATAACAGCTTGGACTCTTTCCTTACAAGGCTGGCCTTTAGAAATTCACTACAAGCAGAATAAAAAGAATCCAGTCACACAGGAGCTTGCTGAGCTCCACGACTGTACTGCTAAGGATCCTGGGGAAGAATTATCAGAAGATGATTTCCTGGAGGAACAATTGCCTTAAAAAAAAATGTACAATGAGGATCATTGTCAAACATTACCTTGGATATATGTTGATGGTTGCTCTTACCATTCCAGTATTGATAATGAGCGCAGACTAGTCACTTGCATTGGTATAACTTGGGCAAATGGATTCCCAAATATATCTATAGGTTTCAACATTGGAACAAGATCCAGTCAAGTTGCAGAACTCACTGCTGTTCTAAAAACCATTGAAATGGCTACTGAACAAAATATTCATGAATTTGTGATCATTACTGACTCAAATTACGTGCATGACAGTTTTGTTGAATACCTGCCAAGTTGGAAAAGGAATAGCATGCAGAAAAGTAACAACAAACCAGTCAAGCGTGGCAAGTTGTTATGCGAGACTGATAATCTGGTGGTATCCAATGATTTAACCATACACTGGAAAAAGACAAAGGGTCATTCCAGGGTTCTAGGTCCTGGTAAGGAAGGTAATGATCTTGCGGATTCATTAACCAAACAAGGAGCCATAACTGGAGAATTACTTAATATCGACCACTTAATGGGTTCAATTCAGGTAGAATCCATTACCAGAAACCAGGATAAACAGAGTAAGCCTAACCTGGTACAATGGAGTCAGAATTCTCCTAGTGAGGACCTGACCACTAGTCAAAAAGAAGACCCCATTGTAGGCATCTTTTACAAACACATAGAAGATCCTGAAAGCAACCCAATCTCAAAAATGATTGTATTGGAAAGGAAGATCTTAGAATCTTAATGAAGTCCAGATCACAATTCAAGTTACAGGATGGTTTGTTAACTAGAACTTCCAAAACTGGCATCCAGCAATGAGTGGTACCTACAAAGTTCAGAGGTCTAATGCTTCAACATGCCCATGATGCTCCCACATCTGGCCATCATGGCGCCAAATTAACGTATGAAATATTGCGCGATTACGCCTTTTGGCCACACATGTTGAAAGATGTTCAAACTTACTGTCAAGGTTGTCTAATCTGTCGACAGTTCCAACCCACTGCGCCAACGCATAGAGCGCCATTGCAGAAAAGGGGGATAGTAATGCCATGGTCAGATATACAAATTGATTTTATTGGTCCAGTAACAAGGTCATCAAGAGGTAACAAATACTACTTCACTAAATGGGTAGAGTGCATCAGTGCACCTAACAATAGTGCTGAAACATGTGCAGCATTGCTTATCAACCACGTGTTTTCCAGATTTGGTTTACCCTAGCGAAGTGATGAGCAAAATGTGTAAAATACTAGGGGTTAAAAGAAAGCTCCATATTGCATATAGAGCTGCCTCAAGTGGTAGTGTAGAGTGTTACAACCAGTCTATTGTGAAAATCCTCAAGAAGTTTGTGAGTGAAATGGGTAAAGACTGGGATGTGAAACTACCTCTAGTCCTAATGGCATTAAGAGCAACTCCAAGTAGTGCTACCAAGATGTCACCTTTTGAACTGATGACTGGTAGAAGAATGGTTCTACCTCAGCATCTACTGTACCGTATATCAGACCAGAACTTGATAAACGCTGCCAATACACATCAATATGTGGAAAACCTAAGAAAGCACCTGCAATATGCCTTTGCATTTGCTCAAAGAAACTTGAAAAAGGCCGCAACTGCCACTAAAACCTATTATGATCTCAAAACGTCCATAAAACAATATGAAATAAATGATAATGTTTATCTTTATATCTTTGGAAGAGATCAGGTTAAGGAGAAGAAATTTCTTCCATCATGGAAGGGTCCTTTTGTCATCACTTACAAAATATCTCCATTTGCCTATAAAATTAGGATACCCAGAAATGATACTTTTATGGATAAGTGGGTCCACATTAATCAGTTGTGAGCTTGCCATTCTAGATCCCAACTACAAGTCATAGAAGGAGAATGAAGTGTCATAACCCCAAATGCACTAAAGAAATATTATAGTTTAAAGATGCCTAGCAAATGAGCATAGGGGATCAAAATAACGGACTCTCTTCATAGAAGACTGTCTATAATGCATACTGTCAACATACTCACCAAATACCACTGACTTCAAGCCAATTCAAATGCATGTGTCCTACATCTATTTAAAATTGGAAAGGGCAATTATGTCAGGGTACAGGTAAATGATATATATATATATATATATATATATATATATATATATATAGAGAGAGAGAGAGAGTAGAATAGAAAACAGCACTCTCTGGACTTAAATTCAAACAGATAGTTTAATAGGTAACGTTTCAGGGAATGCTCCCCTTCATCAGACCAACAACATACAAGTGAAGCCAACATTTAAACATACATAGACCCCTCCCCCTTGTGAAAAACCGCCAAAAATGGTTGTCATAGCAACCAGACATACAGTGTATAGTAAATACAAAAAGTCAAACAATATATACATCACTGAACCCCAAAACTAAATAATCCTTATAGCTGGGCAGTTATAAACAGAGTTATAATAAAGCTAAACACATGCCTTCTCAAAGCCAATATTACTATAAGGAACATAAGATAAACCATGGAGCATACCTGAGAAACAGGCTGTGTGGGCCTATTTAGTGCAGCACAATAAGTAAATATTCATAGAGAATTGGCAGCACTATACAGAGTAATAGGGTAATCGAGAAATGTATTACAAAACAGTGCATCCAACCCCATATCACTATTATCAAAAATAATTCAGGCTCAATAAGCATAATTTGTTATACAACATTTGTACAAAAAGTTAGAAGAATAGATCATTGCAGTGTTCTCTGTCTAAAGTACCTTCAGGGATCCTATATAACGCGTATAACGGATGCCATAGCAATCAAAATAAAATGTATACACAATCCTAACAGCTATAAATCTCCATATGTGCAAATACTAAGTAGCGATAGTGGAGATTGCCATACCTAATCACAACAGTAGCAAAGCTGAGGCATCGCTTGAGGCAGAGTTGTAAGCCAGCCACTACAGAATGTTACAGTCTGCACCGTATCCCTCACAATTAAAGACAAGCAGGGTGATAATAGCAACGTTTCAAGACCTCTGTCCCGAAAGAAAGGGACAGAGGTCCCGAAACATTGCTGTTTTCACCCTGCTTGTCTTTATAATAAAAGTAGAATGGAAAGGTGTATCCTGCGCAAAAAACAGAGAGGGAAGGGGATAGGGGATACTCCTCTAGCTCTCCTCTGTGGGTACCCTAGTGGACCCTGCAATTTAACAGTAGATAGGGGGTAGAGGGGAGTGCCAAAATAGGCTGAGGAAGGGGACTGGGGGGACTATGAATCTACAATACTGAAATACAATAATAAAAGTATTAAAAACCTAAAATTTATTAACAGTAGTGTTAAAATATATAAATGAGGTCCTCACAAAAAAAAAATTAATAAAAGGCAATCCATGGATCCATGTTACAATAGTCAACAATAAAAAACAGTAGAAAAGCACATAAAAACAAAGGATGAAAGAGTGGCCTGCAGTGCCGACCCTATAAGATGAATGGATGTTAGTATGCTCAGTTTGCACAGTGAGTAGTCCTGAGGTAACTAATAGTTCATATATGTCCAAACACGTTGTAGAAAATGTTGAAAAATTTTGAAAAAAGTTGAAAAAATCCAAAGCAATAGTGAATGTTCAGTGTCCTATCCTGTGTCCAAAAAATGTGAATAATCAGTGTCCTATCCTGTGTCCAAAAAAATATAAAATATGTGATGAAAAAAAGTGATGAATAAGATGATATGTAGTGATACAAAAATTCCAAAATAGTGATGAACTGTTCCAAAAAGCTTGAACAACTTTAAAAACTTAAAAAACTGTGGAAAACATATTTGATTGTTGAGTGTCTATCAATCCAAAACCATAAAGTGGTTACAGTGCAATAGAAAAGTGGTTGGATGTAAAACATACAAAAATACGAATATAAAAACCTGAAAAAAAGAACAAACAATACTATAACATATACAAACTGTTAAGTGCATATATCAGTATTTGGCTTACTCAAATCAGTCTACGCGTTTCGGCCTTCTACTCCTGGCCTTTATCAAGACTGGTGTTATGAGCAAGCTTTACAGAATTTATAATAAATGTGGCTGATGTTTGGGCGCCAAAAACGTATAGGCCACGCCCCTTTCCTGTTGAAATGTATTGTGGGTATGGGCAAGAGTTCCACTGACCATATATCATCAAAAAAAATGTTTTGATACTTACATCTATTAAAATGTTCTGTCTGTATTCCCTGAGACTGTTCATATAACCTACTTTACCAAACTGTTTATAAATAATCTATGATTGGTTAGTAGGCTTTCTTTACTTTACATATGTGTATTTGTTTCCGTTTATATTTTATTTGTTTACTTCCGGTTTTTATTCTCTTTTCTATTTTCCATTTTCTCAAACTCTTCCAATTTAAATTTATTGACATCAGATAAATTCTTTACTGCTGTGTAAGGATAAGGCAATCATACCTATGTAATTCCTATTATTTAGTCTTGTTTGTCTACGGATATTTAACTGACTTTGTTTACTCTTTTGTATTCCGGTTTCGCTATTTTAGCTTCCGGTTTCGCTATTCCAACTTCCGGTTTCGGAGCTTACAGGTGGGAGTGTTTACTAGATGCTTTTGTTTATCTTTCTGACTTCCGGTTTCGCTATTTTAGCTTCCGGTTTCACTATTTCAACTTCCGGTTTCGGAGCATACAGATGGGAGTGTTTACTAGATGTTTTTGTTTACCTTTCTGACTTCCGGTATCGCTATTTCTAGCGCTTCCTTAGTTCCCTACTTTGTGTTGTACTAAATACACTGCTTGCTACCATTTTGAGTATGGATTCTGAGTCCCGGGCTAAATATGTTAATACAAAGATGACAGTAAAAACAGTGCGGAAATAGTGCCAATTTTAAAAGACACTTATATACCACCCTTAACAAATAAAATACACTTAACAAATGAACCTAGCCATAATCACTGGGTCTTGATTAGTAACAATATTGGTCTAAGAATACATTTTGAAATCATGATAAAGATCATAATAAAAAATCTCAATATAAAATCCTCACTATAAAATTCCAGTTTAAGATCATAGTCTATTGAAAATAAAAGTATTTTAAAATAGTCCATTTAAAAATACAGTTTTAAATCACAATGTATAAAATCACATTGGAGATCACCCTACAAGACCATAAAATACAAAATATACAAAATATATAAAAAATATAATAAATATATTAAAATTGTTTCAAAATATTTTTAAAAGACACATTATGAAAAACACAGTATGAAACATGATCGTATATACACTGTTTTATTTGATAAAACCTGAGAGAGCAGGTGACATCACCTCAAATGATAAGGGAAATGATGACGATGGGGAGATTGTGATTAAATGCTGGACTTCTACTAATAACTTAAGAATGGAGGATAGAATGTCTGTAGAAATGTATCTAGAGCGCCAAAGAGAGAAACTTGATGTGCTGTATAGGTTATCTTATCAGACAAAATAATGATAATACATGCAAAAATTGATAGAATGGGAGCTTAATCATTGGAGTGGGTACCCAATGATCAAAGTGAGATATGGGAAGGAATGCAACTTGTATATCACTATTGGCTACTAAATGTGCCTTATTTCGTAAGATTAAATAGATGAGAGAGGTCTTCTTTGTTATTTAAGCCCTTAGGATAAAGACAGTTTAGGGAAAAAATCCATTTTGATTCTTGTAAAAGTAATTTATGTTCATGATTCCCTCCTCTCCAATTTTTTCTCACTATTTCTATTCCGCAGAATTTCATATCCCTGATATTTCCTCCATGTTTTGTGGTAAAGTGTTTGTATAGTGCTGTTTCTATGCTCTTTTTCTCTATACATAGTATGTGCTCTCTCATTCTATCTTTCAATTGTCTGGAAGTTTGTCCTATGTACTGTAATTTACATGGACATTCAATGAGGTATATAACATTCTGATCACCACATCTTATCAAGTTATTAATCATAAATTTTTCTTTAGTATGTGCAGATGAGAATGAAGTTGTTTTCCAGCCATTTTTGCACGCTTTACAGTTCGGACATGGAAAGAAGCCTTTTATTCTCTTGTTACATTGATCCACCACAGCACCTATTTTCTGTTTGCGGACACTCGGAGCCAGTCTGTTCTTTAAATTACTTGTCTTTCTGTAAACTAATTTTGGATGTGGCATTAATTTTTCTCCCAAGATGTCATCGTCCTTCAAAAGTCTCCAGTGCTTTCTAAAGATTCTTTCTAAAATATGTTTATTCTCACAGTATTCTGTGATAAAAGGAACATTAATGATGTCATCTGATAATGCTGTCTTCTCTCTAGTTTTATATTTTAAGAGGGTTTTTCTATCAGTGGCCTTAACTTCTTAAATTTTTTCTTCTAATAGTGTCTCATTATATCCTCTCTCTATAAATCTTTGTTTTAACACCTGTGTTTGTTCTTCCCACTTTATTGGATCCGAACAATTCTTTTTTATTCTCAATAGTTGACCCTTGGGAATATTCTCCTTCCAGATTTAGTGATGGCAGCTTTCATTGTGAATGTAATTGTTGCAATCAACCTCCTTAAAGAAGGTCGAAGTTTCAAATTTTCCATTTCTTGTTTCTATTTTAAGGTCCAGAAAATGTATAGACTTTTTGTTACATTCATAGGTGAATCTCAGGTTCTTCGTATTCCTATTCATGACTTCGATGGTATAATGTAAGTCCTCTGCAGAGCCTTTCCAAATCAGGAAAATGTCATCAATGTATCTTACATAGAGGATCAGGTCCGCGCTAGCCGGGCAGGACTCCCAAAAAATTTGCTCCCACTGCCCCATATAAAGATTAGCGTAGCTAGGCGCGAACCTGGTCCCCATTGCTGTCCCACACTGTTGGTGGTAAAACTTCTTGTCATGGTTAAAATAATTATGGGTTAAAATGTAATGTATACTATTTAAAACAAAAGTGCATTGTGCTTCAGGGATACATGGGTCTTTTGAAAGAAAAAACTTTACAGCTTCAATACCTCCTTCATGCGGTATACTTGTATAGAGCGAAACTACATCACAGGTTGCCATGATGAAAGACTCTTCCCATTTAAGGTTTTCAAATATTGTCAAAATTTGTGTAGAATCCCTCAAATAGGATGGAAGGTTCGTAACCTGTTTTTGAAGGATTTTGTCTACATATTCTGACAAGTTACTTGATATTGACCCAATTCCCGATATAATCGGTCTCCCTGGGGGCTTTGTTACCGACTTATGTATCTTCGGGAGTTTAAAACACTGGAGTTATAGGGTATTTCACCATTAAATAATTGTATTCTTTCTGGTTAAGTATCCCCAGTGTTTTAGCTTTTGTGGTCAAATCCTCCAAATCCTTTGTAAATTTAACTATTGGGTCGCTGAGTAACTTCTTGTATGTTTTTGAATCACTTAAAATTCTATTGCACTCTTCCATCACCACGATTGCTCCGCCTTTATCGGCGGGTTTAATAATTAGATTATAATCTTTTTCAAGTCTTCTAATAGTATTCATCTGAGATCTGGATAGATTGTGTTTCACCTTCTTGAGTTTATTCTGACTTAATTCTCTGATGTCATTACATACATTTGTCTCAAAGGTTTCAATCGCACACCCTTTATTTCCCACCGGGTAAAAGGTGGATTTCGGTCTCAGATCTGTATGTAAAAATTGATTGTTATTGGTTGGGGCAATATAGTTGCGTTCAATTGGACGATTTCAGGAAATACCGTTTGAGTGTTAGTTTCCTCACAAATTTCTTCGTACTAATAAACGCCTGGAATTTATTCAGGCAATTAGTAGGCGCAAAGCTTAGACCATGAGACAAGATGGATTCTTCTTGTATGGTTAGTTCTCTCGAACTTAGATTGTATATACCATTAGTCACCTTTTTTGTGACTATTGGGTCAGTCTGCGATGTGTGAGGAACCTCTTTACGTGTGCACTCTTCGTGCTGCAACTCCTTTCGCTTTATTTTCTTTGTTTTTATACCGCTTCTTTTTCCTCTACGGGTCTTCTTTTTTGTTGGGTAGCATTTTCCTGGTCCTCCGAATCTGTGTTTTTCCTCTTTCTCTGTGTTTTTTCTTTTACTCTTGGTGGTAAGGGGTTTCCCCCTAAAAAAGATGAATCTGAGGTAGAGGCTGGGTTGTTAGTTACTTCTGTAGTATAGGTCACTTTATCATGTCTTTCTTGTAGTTTTGAACCTTTGTTGTAGTTCCTTTGTGGTGTTAAATCTTGCACCCTTGATTTTCTTCTTTCTTTGTCATGATATTGGTCTCTTTGTTCGACGTTCTCATAATGTCCTCCTTTTCTGTTCGTACTATAGTCAGTACTTCTATGTCGATAGTTATGGCGAAAGTAGCCTCTAGGTTCTCTTTGGTCAGAATCTCTTCTCCTGTAGTCAAACACATCATCTCTATCTTCCAGGTGAGGAAACCTTCTGTCTTCTCCATACCTCGTTTGGAATCTGGGTCTATCAGATTCTCTATCTTCATATTGGTAATCCTTCACTTGATATGGTGTATGTGGGTGTCTTTTGTAGTGATACGGTCGGTTATCGGGGTTCCAATAATGGTTGAAGTTACGTTGATTCTCGTGATTTTGATAATGCCTGTTGTTATTTCTCCTCTGGTAAGTGTGGTTACGGCCGTATGTGTTCTGATGATAATTACATTCATTATATTGTCGAATCGGCCTGTCCCATACTTCACGATTACGGTAATGAAATTGTGCATTATACGAGTCTTTCCTTCTCTTGTATTGGTTCGACTCTTGATGTTTATTATAGTTGTTTGATTGTTTCCTACCGTGTCTTACTACATTCCATCCATCTCCTGTTTCTTTATCCGAGATGCTTACAGCTTTCTGTAGAGTGGTTTCTCCATGTTTTTCACTCTGGGATGATGTGTCTAACTGGACTTCAGTGGGGTCGGTTCTTTTAATGTTCTCCAATTCTCTATTTAGTTTTTTCATTTTCTTTGCAATGATATCTTCCCTCACTTTAGTGACCTTCTTGAACATTAAATTCTTTCTTTCTGTAATTTCTTTTTCTTCTACCTCTGTGACCTCAATATTATTTAGCATTGTTTCGTCATCTTTAATGTCTAAGTCTAATTTGGTTAGGAGGGAACTCCTATAATCAATAATGAGTTTAATCAAATTCCTAGACGCCTCCAAGAGTATGTTTATCCATTTGTCTACATATAATGGATCTGATATTGGGAAAGCACAATCTTTATGTATGTTCAGACCTCGGGGGATGAGGTCTAGTTCTAAGCATTTTTTCAAAAACGAAATCTCTGCCTTATATTTTACTTCGGAGACTAAAGATTTCTCTAAATTTCTAAATAACGAAGTAATATCTAATCTGTCTGGATCTATATCAGATGAATTGTCCATGTCAGTATGGATATCTAGACTTATTTCTCTCCTTAATATATGTAGATCTTCCATAATGTACTATAGTCTAAGTGGTGTGGAGTCTGTTTTTGCTGCTGGGTGTACTAACTAGGAAAAGAAATAATAGAATGGAAAGGTGTATCCTGCGCAAAAAACAGAGAGGGAAGGGGACAGGGGATACTCCTCTAGCTCTCCTCTGTGGGTACCCTAGTGGACCCGGCAATTTAACAGTAGATAGGGGGTAGAGGGGAGCGCCAAAATAGGCTGAGGAAGGGGACTGGGGGGACTATGAATCTACAATACTGAAATACAATAATAAAAGTATTAAAAACCTAAAATTTATTAACAGTAGTGTTAAAATATATAAATGAGGTCCTCACAAAGAAAAAATTAATAAAAGGCAATCCATGGATCCATGTTACAATAGTCAACAATAAAAAACAGTAGAAAAGCACATAAAAACAAAGGATGAAAGAGTGGCCTGCAGTGCCGACCCTATAAGATGAATGGATGTTAGTATGCTCAGATTGCACAGTGCTGAGGTAACTAATTGTTCATATATGTCCAAACACGTTGTAGAAAATGTTGAAAAATGTTGAAAAAAGTTGAAAAAATCCAAAGCAATAGTGAATGTTCAGTGTCCTATCCTGTGTCCAAAAAATGTGAATAATCAGTGTCCTATCCTGTGTCCAAAAAAATATAAAATATGTGATGAAAAAAAGTGATGAATAAGATGATATGTAGTGATACAAAAATTCCAAAATAGTGATGAACTGTTCCAAAAAGCTTGAACAACTTTAAAAACTTAAAAAACTGTGGAAAACATATTTGATTGTTGAGTGTCTATCAATCCAAAACCATAAAGTGGTTACAGTGCAATAGAAAAGTGGTTGGATGTAAAACATACAAAAATATGAATATAAAAACCTGAAAAAAAGAACAAACAATACTATAACATATACAAACTGTTAAGTGCATATATCAGTATTTGGCTTACTCAAATCAGTCGACGCGTTTCGGCCTTCTACTCCTGGCCTTTATCAAGACTGGTGTTATGAGCAAGCTTTACAGAATTTATAATAAATGTGGCTGATGTTTGGGCGCCAAAAACATATAGGCCACGCCCCTTTCCTGCTGAAATGTATTGTGGGTATGGGCAAGAGTTCCACTGACCATATATCATCAAAAAAATTTTTTTGATACTTACATCTATTAAAATGTTCTGTCTGTATTCCCTGAGACTGTTCATATAACCTACTTTACCAAACTGTTTATAAATAATCTATGATTGGTTAGTAGGCTTTCTTTACTTTACATTGGTGTGTTGGGTTAATAAACTATGCGCTGTGGGGGTAAAAGCTAGGGAGTCTCGAAGAAGTAATCTCACAAACTTCAAAGTGGGGGTAAAATCTGGATTGGATGAGACTCTTAAGCGCTTGTGCTTAATTACCCAATAAGGAAAGATAGTCTTACTATGTAGTTGGATTCAATGAGATCTATTTATTTTTAGAATTATAAATACATACAATAAAATTTAAAACAATAGAAATTGATTCTTAAAACAAATCTAACTGGTTGGCCAACCATACAGTGTGAATAAAATGATATAATATGTTTTCCAATCCCTGTTACTTAGTGTGTTATACAAACATATCTGTATATTTGAATTTTTGAATTTTGGTTTAATTGCAGATATTTTTTATGGATTTGATATAGTGGACTTGTGAAGAAGTATGGTATCCACAAAGAATATTCGCAATATTAATTCTTAATTACCATATTTACCATATTCGTTTGTTTAAAGCTAAACATACATAATTAAAATAGCGTCAATGGTATCAACAATATAATTAAAATAGCGTCAATGGTATCAACAATAGTAACAAATAATAAAAGTGAAACAAAAATAAAGTGATACAGTAAAAATCGTATAAGTTATGAAAGATAAAGTCTTTCTGCCGTGATCGTTAGAGTAATTGTTAATTGCTTTTTGTTAAAAGCGCTGTTGTTAAGTCCTCCGTGGGGATAGTATGTGCGGGCGTGCTGCAACACGTTTTTATCTAATTGCTATATATATTGCGATTATAAGTCACTGTTAAGTAGTTTTGGTTATCTGTCCTTCACATTAACTTCCTTAGTTGGTGTAGGTATAATAAATCTTACCCGTTGTTTCTTTTGGGATACTTTGTTTCTGGTCTAGTTTCTTTTTGTACCCAATTCAATCTTTACTGTGATGAATGTGGATCGGAAGCCGGGATAGCCGCTGCCGGTGTTGTAGTGGTTTCAGTATGTCGAGTTGGTTTGTCTCTGCGATTACACACACTTGAAGAAGTAGATGCTGGGGTATTGTGGTAGTGTGCTTTAACCGTTAATCCTTTTGTCAGATGGCTGGGCTTTTTGCCTGGTTCAGGTTTTCAAAACCTCTTGAATTGTTGCGAATGTGTTCTGTTTAGATCCGTACTCTATTTGTTTCAGAGTATCCGATCTGCAGGTGTCCACAGGTTTCTTTAGGCCCAATTATTAGGTAAGTAACAACTGAAATACCTTACCTAATAATTGGGCCTAAAGAAACCTGTGGACACCTGCAGATCGGATACTCTGAAACAAATAGAGTACGGATCTAAACAGAACACATTCGCAACAATTCAAGAGGTTTTGAAAACCTGAACCAGGCAAAAAGCCCAGCCATCTGACAAAAGGATTAACGGTTAAAGCACACTACCACAATACCCCAGCATCTACTTCTTCAAGTGTGTGTAATCGCAGAGACAAACCAACTCGACATACTGAAACCACTACAACACCGGCAGCGGCTATCCCGGCTTCCGATCCACATTCATCACAGTAAAGATTGAATTGGGTACAAAAAGAAACTAGACCAGAAACAAAGTATCCCAAAAGAAACAACGGGTAAGATTTATTATACCTACACCAACTAAGGAAGTTAATGTGAAGGACAGATAACCAAAACTACTTAACAGTGACTTATAATCGCAATATATATAGCAATTAGATAAAAACGTGTTGCAGCACGCCCGCACATACTATCCCCACGGAGGACTTAACAACAGCGCTTTTAACAAAAAGCAATTAACAATTACTCTAACGATCACGGCAGAAAGACTTTATCTTTCATAACTTATACGATTTTTACTGTATCACTTTATTTTTGTTTCACTTTTATTATTTGTTACTATTGTTGATACCATTGACGCTATTTTAATTATATTGTTGATACCATTGACGCTATTTTAATTATGTATGTTTAGCTTTAAACAAACGAATATGGTAAATATGGTAATTAAGAATTAATATTGCGAATATTCTTTGTGGATACCATACTTCTTCACAAGTCCACTATATCAAATCCATAAAAAATATCTGCAATTAAACCAAAATTCAAAAATTCAAATATACAGATATGTTTGTATAACACACTAAGTAACAGGGATTGGAAAACATATTATATCATTTTATTCACACTGTATGGTTGGCCAACCAGTTAGATTTGTTTTAAGAATCAATTTCTATTGTTTTAAATTTTATTGTATGTATTTATAATTCTAAAAATAAATAGATCTCATTGAATCCAACTACATAGTAAGACTATCTTTCCTTATTGGGTAATTAAGCACAAGCGCTTAAGAGTCTCATCCAATCCAGATTTCTTTACTTTACATATGTGTATTTGTTTCCGTTTATATTTTATTTGTTTACTTCCGGTTTTTATTCTCTTTTCTATTTTCCATTTTCTCAAACTCTTCCAATTCTTTACTGCTGTGTAAGGATAAGGCAATCATACCTATGTAATTCCTATTATTTAGTCTTGTTTGTCTACGGATATTTAACTGACTTTGTTTACTCTTTTGTATTCCGGTTTCGCTATTTTAGCTTCCGGTTTCGCTATTCCAACTTCCGGTTTCGGAGCTTACAGGTGGGATTATTAGATTATTTATAAACAGTTTGGTAAAGTAGGTTATATGAACAGTCTCAGGGAATACAGACAGAACATTTTAATAGATGTAAGTATCAAAAAAAAATTTTTTTGATGATATATGGTCAGTGGAACTCTTGCCCATACCCACAATACATTTCAACAGGAAAGGGGCGTGGCCTATACATTTTTGGCGCCCAAACATCAGCCACATTTATTATAAATTCTGTAAAGCTTGCTCATAACACCAGTCTTGATAAAGGCCAGGAGTAGAAGGCCGAAACGCGTCGACTGATTTGAGTAAGCCAAATACTGATATATGCACTTAACAGTTTGTATATGTTATAGTATTGTTTGTTCTTTTTTTCAGGTTTTTATATTCGTATTTTTGTATGTTTTACATCCAACCACTTTTCTATTGCACTATAACCACTTTATGGTTTTGGATTGATAGACACTCAACAATCAAATATGTTTTCTACAGTTTTTTAAGTTTTTAAAGTTGTTCAAGCTTTTTGGAACAGTTCATCACTATTTTTGTATCACTACATATCATCTTATTCATCACTTTTTTTCATCACATATTTTATATTTTTTGGACACAGGATAGGACACTGATTATTCACATTTTTTTGACACAGGATAGGACACTGAACATTCACTATTGCTTTGGATTTTTTCAACTTTTTTCAACTTTTTTCAACATTTTTCAACATTTTCTACAACGTGTTTGGACATATATGAACTATTAGTTACCTCAGGACTACTCACTGTGCAATCTGAGCATACTAACATCCATTCATCTTATAGGGTCGGCACTGCAGGCCACTCTTTCATCCTTTGTTTTTATGTGCTTTTCTACTGTTTTTTATTGTTGACTATTGTAACATGGATCCATGGATTGCCTTTTATTAATTTTTTTTTTTGTGAGGACCTCATTTATATATTTTAACACTACTGTTAATAAATTTTAGGTTTTTAATACTTTTATTATTTTATTTCAGTATTGTAGATTCATAGTCCCCCCAGTCCCCTTCCTCAGCCTATTTTGGCGCTCCCCTCTACCCCCTATCTACTTTATAATAAAAGTATTATGCTGTCACTCCTTGCTGTTTTTTTAATTATCTTTAATAAAATGCCTTGTTTAAGATGATAATACTATAGGAATGAGTGAGGCTATTATTTTATGTGAGTGTCTATTGTTTTATGTGAGTGGCTATTGTTTTATGTGAGTGGCTATTTGGAATGTTTTTACTCACTTTGAGCAGGATTCACCAATGCTCAGTTTAGTAGGTGTTATTAATGTGCACAGACAAATCACAACTATTTCTGTACCTATTGAGCAAAGTAATATGTTTAAGGTGAACAGTTACAATAGAAGACCTCATTTTCAGAAGCTTTAAATATGTACATTGGTTCATCATATTAGTATTCTAGTTTATGCACATGCATTTAATATTTCCTCACTGTATTTCCGAGAACTAAACTGTTCATAAAATCGATTTATGAAAAGGAAATTGTATAGCATGTTTCAAATACTGAATACAACTGAAAACCTCAAAGGGTCTGAACAATTGTCTTCAACTGAACATTTGCTTTCTGCTACAGCTGAAAAATAGCTTGTCAATATATTGAATTCAGTTTGAAATTTTTTCATTTTAAATAGTGCTCCATTCTGTGTATGATGTCACTAACATTTAACCCTCAATCCTTAAATAACTGACCAGGGAAACGTGGATGCAGACACTGTATAATATTAAAAAAGGTTGGGGTGGTCAAACTTTTAAGCACGATATCGCTAGCGCAACCTTTATTTATTATTATTATTATTATTATTATTATTATTCTTTATTTATAAAGCGCCAACAGATTTCTGCAGCGCTGCCCATGGGTACAAGGATAACAGTACAGTGGAGAAACAATACGATAAGACACAAAATTTTACAGACAAATACAGGGGGAGTTGAGGGCCCTGTTCCCGTGGGAACTTACAATTTATTTATGCTAGAATTCTTACCGCGATCTCAGACCTGTGGTTAGCTGTTTTCCGAAATTAAAACGTTGCACAAAACACTTCAAAAATACATTACAAAGTACAGTTACACTCATAATAACACTGTCTAATAAAAATAATTCCCAAAATATATTGCATTAAAAAGTTATAAAGGCTCAAAGATATGAGATCTCGGGTGTTAGAAAAAAAAAGCAGCCAAAGTGCTTTAACATTGAGATACATACATATATATATATATATATCTAAAGATGTATATGTATATATATATATATATATATATATATATATATATATATATATATATATATATATATATATATATATATATATATATATATATATACCCTGTATATATATATATATATACATACTGTATGTATTAATGTATTATTATGTGTATATATGGATTTACAGACATACATACACATATAAATACATTAATATTTATGTATATATATTTTGCATGTCGGGTATGCACATATTACATTATGTGATAATTTTTGCGCATATTACAGTATGTGATCATGTTTGTGCATATTACAGTATGCAATCGGGTATGCGCATATTACAGTATGTGATCATTTTTGCGCATATTACAGTATGCGATAATGTTTGCACATATTACAGTATGCGTTCGGGTATGAGAATATTACAGTATGTGATCATTTTTGCGCATATTACAGTATGCAATCATGTTTACGCATATTACAGTATGCAAGCGGGTATGCGCATATTACATAAAAACATGTTAAAGAACATTGGAATATCAACTATTCATATTTTCATGTTGGGTTAGAGCTATTGCGAATTTGTTATGGTGTTTGCACGAGAGAGTGGGTTTTTTTCAACTTTTTTTTCCCCAATAACTTCTATGGGGAATGCAAAAACGTGATCAAGATTTTCGAATTTCAACTTTTAGCGTGATTTGGGTTACCGCTAGCGAAAAATATGTTTTTTTGCAACTTGTAATATGAGAGAATCCCGACTAGCGCAAAAACCTTAACTCTAGCGGAGTTTTAACACCACTTGTAATTTAGCCCTAGGTATTTTTGTTTAGAAATATATTGGACTATAAAATCTGAGACAGACTGCTCAGTAGATTATTTGTTGTTGGTACCTTTTCAATTTTCTATAAAAATATGTTGGAAAAAAAGCAGAAAATGCAACAATTTAAAATGTTGATGGCGATTATTATGATTTAACATTGATTATTTAGCACTAAGTACTAGTTTCAGTGTGTTTACGATACAATAATAAGGACTTTGGGGCCAATTTATCATGGCCCGAATGGGGCCATATACACCTGTTTCTGAGCGAGCCTTCAAGCTCGCCAGAAACAGGAGTTAAGAAGCAGCGGTCTTAAGATCACTGCTCCTTAACTCGTCCGCCTGCTCTGAGGCAGTGGACAGCAATCCGCCCAATCACATACCATAAGGTTGATTGACACCCCCTGCTATCAGCCGATTGGCCGCAAATGTGCAGGGGGCAGCATTGCACTGTGCAATGATAAATGCCGACAGCGTATGCTGTCGGCATTTATCGATGTGCGGCAGACATGATCGCTACAGCGGATCATGTCCGTTCGCACTTTCATAAATCGGCCCTTATGTGTTTACATAGATAAATAAGATAAATAATAAATATTAATAAATAAGATCATGAGGTCTGCAAGCTCAGCCAATTTGATTTGTAGTTTCAATTGGCAGATGTAGCTATTTCACATAAAAAAGAAAACATAAACGGATAATTATCATACATTTTAACTCTGCAGCTGGTATAGCAAGTTACTGGAAATCAGTTTAATTTCAACCTTCAGAGTTAGAGAACCAACTTAAAGGCAATGGGACAAGTAAAATCTGCTTGTTTTGCTTTCTGGTCAATTCAGAAAAAAAAGATTTCAAACATTTAATGATGTTTTGTATATATAAAAAAGTCAATTTAACTGTAGAAAATTTGGGGCTAGATCGCTCCCACTCGAATGTTAACATCGCTAGCCGGAGGCTTTGCACTCACATTACAAGTTGAAAGTAAAAAGTTTGTGAAAACCCAACGTCCGCAAACAGTTGAACTTGGAATACCGCAAAAGAGTTAACGTATTCTCCAATAGACTTCTATAGAGTGGGAAACTTGAAAAAACACTAACTCCAATACTCGCGTGCGTTTATTCAAGTGCGCTAAAAAACTCAACATGAAATATGAATATCTCCCATTCTAATGTTCTTTACATAGAAGAATATGTTCTACCCCAGATGTAATCGTCCCAGACATATACAAAACACGGAAGCGGACTAAATTCTCATATATATGTATATATATGTATATATATGTATAGATGTATAAAGAATAGTTACAGTACATTCATAGTAAACACATTATAAAATATGACAAAAAATACTTTTTCTTATTTATATATTTTCTTATATATTATATATATATTTTATATATATATATATATATATATACACAGTGTATATAAATATATACTGTATTGTACATATATACAAATAAAAACATAAATACACATATATGCACATACTGTATATACATATGATACAAATACATACACATATTTAGACATGCATATTGTATTTAGATATGTATATAGTATATATATATATATATATATATATATATATATATATATATATATATATATATATATATTAGTGTAAAACTTTATTTTGAGGTATTTATGTTGTATTTGGTGCAACTTTTTATTTATCCTTAACCCTTCATGCAAGGTTTTCAGTCACGCTAACCTTATGAGAACAAATTTAGTTTGCACTTGTGTGGTCGCATTTACTTTCAACTTGTAATATGCACACAAGTTGCAATATAGTGCCCGTGCTAACGATAGCGCACAACTTTTTATCTAGCTCAGAATACTTTAGGGATTTCTAGAAGCCACTGAATTGCAAGAATTACATACAGCATTTATCTTGGCCTTTGATTACTGTTTCTCAGACTTATAATTATTGAATTGTTAAAGAGCAATTCAACAAACATAAAAAGTCACCAACTGTTTTTAATAAACTTTGCTACTCTGGATGTTGCACTTTAAAAGTCTAAGCTGAAGTTAGTGTTTGAGACCAGTCTGGTTTAGTATAGCATATCCTAAAATAGAGTGCTAGATTACAAGTAGAGAGCTAAATTATTGCGCTCCCAATTCACTTGTAATACCAGCGCACATAATCGTGCACTGGTATAACAAAGTGAAGCGGAAATATCGATTGCTTGCATATCTAATACTTAAAGTGATGGTAAATCCTGGGATTTTTTAAATACTAGAATTTACTAGTGCTACAAATAAAAGGGACTTTCAGTCAAGAAGTATAAAATACTTCATGCTGAGAGATCCTTTATTTGCTTGCAGCATATGCGGTGCTGAGTGCTTCAGGCTGCCCATGGGAGAATGTTTTTTTGTGATGTTAGCCAATAGTGTGCTAGCCATATAGCATAATGCCAACTGGGCCGCATGGTTATTGGTTAATGGGGGAAACTTCACATCATTTAAAAAATAGTGTTTTGCTGTGGGAGACCTGAGGTGCTGAGCACGCCATACACTGCAGACAAATAAAGAAACTTTCTTAATGACGTATTTAATACTTCATGACTGTAAGTCCCCTTTATTTGTGGCACTGGTAAATACTAGCATTTCAAAATCACTTTAATTAATACAATTTTATTAAGACATACCATGATCACATTTGTATAAGCTTATTATTTGCTAAATATAGACACAGTACAGTATATGTATGTATGTATATATATATATATATATATATATATATATATTAAATGCCCATAAATGTTGAAGTCAAAAGAACAGATGCCCTAAAGCATGCTGTGTGTGTTTAGTATTCCCGTGAAATATAACAGAACCTTTTTGGAGAGTAGCTAATTGATGGTACAACATCATTAAACAAAGTTTAACAGAGTTATACCCAACACTGGTAAAGAAAAAATATTTTAAAGCAAATATAGATCAAAATATGCTACAAAAAAAAATGTTCCTTTTTATTTTTGAAAAGTGCTCATCTGCAGCTATAGGGCGTGATCAAATATACGGCGCTGGTTTCGGAGCAAGTGTGGGAACCTGTGCCGTCCGTAATTTCACCTCACACATCGGGGTATTACATATACTGTGCCATTAGATGCTAAACTGGCGTAAGTAGGACAAACTGGCGATCTTCCGAAATGTGCGCAAATACACATTTTAGTCATCGCAAGTAACTTACGCAAGTAACTTGATGCAAATTAGGCTAACACTCGTAAAAATGAACCCCGACTTCATATAAAAATGCGACACGTAATTACGCTATTCAAAATTCATATATAAACCCATGCGCAGCAGGCATTTTCATCAGTGTGTTTGGATGGTTCATTGAGCTACAGCACACTACAGAGGAGTGGAGGATTAGTCAGAGTAGAGAGAGAGGCGCAAACAGAGGAGTTAGTTAGGTCGCATTGTTGGTTGTTTAAGCTTGTACACTTACACATATTTTTACATATTGCACACATATTGCATACATACATATACAAAATACACAATACTTTTTTTTTCTAACACCTTACACATTTTATTTGAATTTTACAATGTGATAGGTTGAGTATTTGGTTGTGATTGTATGTGATTGAACTGGGAGTGAGTGTGAGTGTGTGTAGTGTGATTTAGTGTGACGATGGCAGGGAGAGGTAGGGCAGAGGGGAGGAGGGGAGAGGAGTGGCAAGGAGAGGAGTATTGTAGAGGACAGGAGGAGCAGTGGGGTCCCCGTCAAGTGGAGTGGGGAGAGGGCCAGAGACCAGGCACATCAAGAAGAGGGACAGAGGATGCACATGGGGACAGAAGGGGGGAGGAGGGAGAGGATAGGGAGGAACCCACACCAGGGACATCACAGGGAGCAAGCCAGGTGTACATGGAGGATGAGAGGCTGAGATGTCCAAACTTCTCATTTGATGAAAATGTTGCCCTAGTCCAGGCCATCATGGACAATAACAGTGCCCTCATGGGGCAGGAGAAGGGCAAAGGCAGTGCTAAAAGGTGAAAAACGGCATGGTTGGTGGTAGAGGATACCGTCAACAGTGTGGCCCCACAGAGGAGGACTGTTGAGGGCCTTAAAAAGTGGTGGAATGACTGCAAGAGGCGGGTGAAAGAAAAGATGGGGCAGGAAGCTATGCACCAGAGGGGAACAGGCGGTTGTCCATCCCTGGACATAGAATATAACACCTGGCAGGAGATGATACGCAGGTCCCTGAGTATCACAGCATTCCGTGGACTTCCAGGGGCTTTTGAATCAGGGGCTGCAACCACAGAACGTCATGCTGGTGAGTAACATCCCACACACCAGTATTATATGTATTTGAGATATAACATCCTTTAATATCACACATTCATGTACACAATGAGGAGCATGGTATTTGGCCTACTAACAAAAACATCTAAAATTATATTTGACATTAATGCTACTTAACACAATGCAATTCATGATATGAGGTGGAATAGTGCAATACTAACATGTCTCAGAGTAACACAGGCCACAAGCCACATGTAGAGTCTTCAGTAAATGGACACTATAGCCATCACAATACTTTTAGCTCAATAAAGCAGGTTCTGTGCCTACATCAGGCTAAAGTAAATTGTGTGACCATAGTGTCACTTAAAGAACACATTTTTTCCATCATTGACATGAACACATAACTATTGTATGAAACACATACCTGTATACTGCGCATATTAAAATCCCTCATAGCACAAATCACAATGTGCACATGCATGTTATAGAGTTTGACATGAGAATCAGTAAAGGCTCTAGCATGTATCAATGTACATTGTATGCCCACATGGACATATATCTGACTGTACTAATCCCTCTCATAATTTGATTCCTCCACAGAACCTCCTCTCACAAGGATACAAACAGGCATGCTGCCACCACCACCACCACCACCACCTCCAGTCACAGGCATGCAGCCACCACCACCACCACCAGTCACAGGCATGCAGCCACCACCACCACCACCAGTCTTCAGGCAACCACATGAACAGTATGCTCCCAGGCATGAGCAGGGTTGGGTTGCTTCAGTTGAGGACCCGGGAGTGATGCCACCATCATTGCCATATGACCCCTGGCAAGATTCCTGGCCAGATGAATATTCTTCTTTTGGCTTTGAGGGGGAGCCAAGACAGCCAAAAAGGGTCCATGTATTTACCCCCCCCCCCCAACACAATCTCAGGGCAGTCATGGCTTTTACCCACAGACTATGTCACAAGAAGTGCCAACTGGACAGGCTGAGTGGTCACACACTGGTCATCAGTGGGACTATCAATCCACCCTGAGAGCTCCACCATCCTCATCACTTGGGAGAGCTCCACCATCCTCATCACTTGGGAGAGCTCCACCATCTGCAGATGAAAATATAGCTGAAAGTACTCAAGCACCAGCAGATGCAGCTGAACCTGTCCCAACAGAACCAGCAGATGCAGCTGAACCTGTCCCAACAGAACCAGCAGATGCAGCTGAACCTGTCCCAACAGAACCAGCAGATGCAGCTGAACCTGTCCCAAAAGAACCAGCAGATGCAGCTGAACCTGTCCCACCAGAACCAGCAGATTCAGCTGAACTTGCACCTCAAGCAACTAGAAGCCCTGCTGCTCAAGAGCCTGTGGATGCATTGTATTCTCCCCTGGGTGAGGAATACATTGCACTCCAGAGGACACTCATAACAAGCTCTGAGAGCAGACAAAGAGGCCAAGAGAGGTTCCATAGGAGCCAAGAGAGGTTCTTCAGGAGCCAAGAGAGGTTACACAAATGTAGCATAGAGCTGCAGAGGGACATGGCAGCATCATTAAGTGGAAGTGTTCAAAACCAGTCACAGATTATGTGAATTCTGTCTGATATGCAGATGCAGATGGACAATAGATGGCGAGAAAAAAATCAACTCTTGGGTGTGTTGGTTGAGCACTTTACACACTAGCAGGACACTGCCTCCAGCCTATCATCTGTGGCCAGCACACCAGCAGAAACATCAGAATCTTCTCAAACCAGGAGAACAAGGCAATCCACTACAGTCACCTCAGCTCCCTCATCTAAGAAGCCAAAAAAGAAATACATATTCTTATAGTTCACCATAAATCTTGTCCTCTGTTATTTACCATATAATTGTCATCCACATCCATGTGAGGGGTGTTTTATTACACTAATATTGTTAAAACATATAATAAGACCTGTGTGGAAATGGCAAAAAAAAAGGTAATATTATCCTGTTTATGACATATTCTTGTACTATAACTCACATCCACAATAGTTGTTTATGAAGGGTACATATAGTAATATTCACTTCTAAGATGTAAATCAATGTATCTCACATCCAATATAAATTGACACATTGGTATATATAGTAGTGATGTTACTGATAGGGTGGGCATTATCAGGTGTTTTAAGTCTGCAGGTGAGACCTGAGAGGTTGTGGTGTCTGTGATTGGTTTGACACAATTGCAAAGAGGCAGCCTTCAAGAAGGTCTTAGAAATTATCATATGAGCCATCCTAGGTTTTGCTTTCAACTAAGAATACCAAGAGAACAAAGCAAGTGTTATAATTAAATCTGAAAGTAGTTTGAAATAGCATGCCCTATTTAAAAGAAGAAGGTTTTCTTTGGACTTGACTATCCCTTTATATATTTTGGCATCAGTGCCAAGATGTGTTAGCATTAGAATAAATTACACTCCAGTGGGTTCTAAGGAGATGAAGGTAATACAATTTAAAGTAAATAAGCAAGTATATGTCCACAATGTGATAAAGTACCTACAAGCTCAATCCATTTGATTATGTTGTGGCTTCAAACTATTTCAAATACACAAATAGACCTTAAAAAAACAATATCATAGTATACTGTCCCTTTAACCTTGAGATGGCGCTTAAATGTATTTGTTTGTTAAGGCTTCCAGGGAGTTACGTTGCTTTTTTAGTCAGTGCAAGGGTTGCTGCGCTTGCAATATGTGGCGAGATGAGAATGGAGTAGATTTTCAGAATTCTGCGCACGTAAGTCCTTACGCTGCATATTTGATACCAAATTGCGCGTCTGTTCTATGTTAGTCAATGGCTAAAAAAAATAGGTCCGAAGGGTAAAATATACGCGCGTAACTTGTATGCTACGCCGTATATGTAATACCAAAATCACGTAAAATCTGGCAACGGAGCATTTTGCGGCCGACGCTGCATATGTAATGGAGGCCATACTGTATGTATAGCTGATGTAGCTATTGGAGTTTATGTTTTAGTATATTTTTAAGTAATAATATCCACCGACTTTTGTAAAGCAAATATGTTTTCCTTTTATATTTCACTTCATGTGGTCGTAATAATCATCATTGAGTTAAAAGTCTTGTGTTCCATACTTTTTTACCTTAATGAAAGACATTTAAGTGTGAAAGAAGATTTACTTAGCTTAGTTACTTTAAGCCAGCAGAATATTCTGATCTTATATTTTCCACAATGTTAAAGATATTGTACGAATGTTTCATACTGATTATTTGGTTCAAAAGAGATGCACAATACATTAGTAAACCTCTCTGTCAAAGTCAGTGAAAGATTTGCATAATCCTGAACTGTGACAATTTCCAAAATGTTTATGATGTCAAAGCTTAAAATCAAATGTATTTAAACTGTATGTGTTATAACAGGAGATCAAATAGAATTGAATACTGCTATAAACAACTAACTGTGGTAAACAATAAAATTTAATACACATTTTTACACAAATCATTTTTTTTTTCAAGGAGATATTGGCAACCAGCGTCCATGATAACAAAAACATTATTTCATAGGCTGTTTAATATCCATTCGAAAACTTGATAGAAAATTATCATACATTATATTATTTCTCCTACGGGTGATATAATTTGACTGTCAGTGGCCACCATATTAATCAGAATATGCTATGTGAAAACTTAAAGAGACAGTAAAGTCATAATTATACATTCATGATTTAGACAGAGCATAACATTTTAAACAACTTTCCAATTTACTTCTATTGTTTAATTTGTTTACATCTCTTGTTATCCTTTGCTGAACGTTTTATCTAGGTAAGCTCAGGAGCAGCAAAGAACCTAGGTTCTAGCTGCGGATTGGTGGCTGCATATATATACCAATTGTTATTGGCTCGCCCATGTGTAAATAATTAAACAAATTTGATAATAGAAGTAAACTAGAAAGTTGTTTAAAATAGTTTTTTCTACCTAAATAATTAAATAAAACTTTTGTGTTTCATGCCCCTTTAAGTCACCCGTATGTAAAAAATTAAGAAATATGATTTTCTCCGAATTTTCAATAGGGTTTTGCATAATTATGTGGGAATAAAATATATATATGACAAGCTAGAGTCAAACACGGGTGTCATCACAACCTTGTCAATATATTTGGTCGTTATTGCATTTTGAACTTGGATATTGTCAGCATAGATTTTGAGTGATCACATAAAAGTTGCTGGTGCAGATAAAAGGCCAGTTTTCTACAGATAACTACATGAAAACATATTTTCCATTGTTAAGTTCTTGATATCAGTATTAAAAAATGAAATGCAAGCAGAAATTACAAACACAATGGCCATTTTGTAGGTTTATATATAACAGAGTTATTTTGATTGATACCATTTTACAGTGTGTAATGTTATTAATAAGTAACGTGTGAAATTAACATCTTGTGTTCTAAACCCATACAGCGAGATTACGAGTTTTGGGGTAACAGGGGTGCGGTGCTAACGAGCAGTTTCAGCTCACCGCTCACCTACAGACAACGCTGGTATTACGTTTTTTTTTCAACCCGGCGTTAGCCTCTAAAAAGTGAGCAATGAGCAAAATTTAGCTCCACATCTCACTGTAATACCAGCGCTGCTTACGGTAGCGGTGAGCTGGCTAAACGTGCTCGTGCATGATTTCCCCATATGAATCAAATGGGCTGATTCGGCTGAAAAAAAACCTAACACATGCAAAAAAGCAGCGTTCAGCTCCTAATGCAGCCCCATTGATTCCTATGGGGAAAGTAAAGTTATGTCTACACCTAACACCCTAACATGAACCCCGAGTCTAAACACCCCTAATCTTACACTTATTAACCCTTAATCTGCCGCCCCCGAGATCGCCAACACCTGCATTATACTTATGAACCCCTAATCTGCTGCCCACAACATCGCCAAACCCTACGTTATATTTATTAACCCCTAATCTGCCGCCCCAACGTTGCCACCACCTACCTACACTTATTAACCCCTAATCTGCCACCCCCAACGTCACCGCCACTATAATAAATATATTTACCCCTAAACCTAAGCCTAACCCTAACCCCCCCTAATTTAAATATAATTTAAAATAATCTAAATAAAATTACTACAATTAAATTAATTATTCCGATTTAAAACTAAATACTAAATACATATAAAATAAACCCTAAGCTAGCTACAATATAACTAACAGTTACATTGTAGCTAGCTTAGGGTTTATTTTTATTTTACAGGCAACTTTGTATTTATTTTAACTAGGTACAATAGTTATTAAATAGTTATTAACTATTTAATAACTACCTAGTTAAAATAAGTACAAATTTACCTGTAAAATAAACCCTAACCTAAGTTACAATTACACCAAACACTACACTATAATTAAATTAATTACCTAAACTAACTACAATTAAATACAATTAAATTAAATAAACTAAAGTATTAAAAAAAGAACACTAAAATACAAAAAATAATAAAATAATTACAAGAATTTTAAACTAATTACACCTAATCTAATCCCCCTAATAAAATAAAAAAGCCCCCCAAAATAAAAAAAGCTCTACCCTACACTAAATTAAAAGGGCCATTTGCGGGGCATTGCCCCAAAGTAATCAGCTTTTTTACCTGTAAAAAAAAATACAATACCCCCCCCCCAACATTACAACCTACCACCCACACACCCAACCCTACTCTAAAACCCACCCAATCCCCCCTTAATAAAACCTAACACTACCCCCTTGAAGATCACTCTACCTTGTGACGTCTTCACCCAACCGGCAGAAGTGGTCCTCCAGAGGGGCAGAAGTTTTCATCCGATCCGGGCAGAAGAGGACCTCCAGACGGGCAGAAGTCTTAAAAATGTAACTAGTGTTTGCGAGGCGGGAGTGCTGCGGTTTAGGGGTTAATATATTTATTAAAGTGGCGGCGAGTGTCCGGTTGGCAGATTAGGGGTTAAAAAATGTATTTAAGTGTTTGCGATGTGGGGGGGGGGGTTTGGTTTAGGGGTTAATAGCTAGTTTATGGGTTTTAGTGTACTTTTTAGCACTTTAGTTAAGAGTTTTATGTTACGGCGTTAGCCCATAAAACTCTTAACTACTGACTTTTAAATGCGGTAGGAGTCTTGACAGGAGAGGGTGTACCACTCACTTCTTTCAAGACTCATAATATCGGTGCTAGGAAAATCCCATTGAAAAGACAGGATACTCAATTGATGTAAGGGAATACGCGGTGTGCTCAAGTCACGGAAGAAAAGTGAGCGGGACACCTGTACCTGCCAGACTCATATTTCCAGTGTTAAGAAAAAAGCAGCATTGGGACCTCTCAACGCTGCTTTTTAAGGCTAACGCAAGACTCGTAATCTAGCCGTTAGTGTTTAAACAGAGGCGTTATGGGTATAGTGGACATGTGTGTTGGATGGTTTGTTAATATTAATACAACTATAAAAGTGCAGATTAATCCTATTTTTATTCTTAATTGATTGAGTAGAAAGCATTTTTTTACTCACGATTCTGGCTTTGAATCAAGAACTGTGCAGTAAATGAATAACTCGCAGGAGAGAGTAGCTGCAACTTCTTATATCTACATAGCAGGATTTTAAAAAGTCACACACTGTACATTGTCAAAGCACATAAAATTGCAAGATTTGCACCATTGAAACAAAGGAGCTTCTTCAATCTTTTCAAAAGTTTACATTCTTGGGGGCCGATTTATCAAGCTTCTTTATAGAGCTTGATGCCTCTGTTTCTATGCAAGCCTTCAGGCTCGCCAGAAACAGAAGTTATGAAGCAGCGGACTAAAGACCTCTGCTCTGTAACTTGTCCGCCTGCTCTGAGGCCGCGAAAAGAAATCAACCCGATCGAATACGATCGTGTTGATTGACACCCCCTGCTAGCAGCCGATTGGCTGCGAAACCGCAGGGCGCGGCATTGCACAAGCAGTTCACAAGAAATGCTGGTGCAATGATAAATGCCAACAGCGTATCCTATCATGTCAGCTCGTACTATATTAAATATACCCCTTGGTGTACAAAGAGGTGTTACTGGGCAGGATAGTGTAATTAGTTATTTGAGGGGGAAAAGAAGCATTTTTAAGAATTTTTTTTTTTTTCATGCATTTTTGGTCTTCCTTTTGGGGGAAAAATCTGTACTGTTTATTTGCAATGCTAAAAAACAACACAAAATGCCAAAGAATAAGATATTTGCAATGTAAAAAAAAGAAGTACATTTCTCAATACAAGTGATTAAATTACACTACAAAAATGTGACTAGTGACTAAAAAATAAGTCTATGTAGTTGTGTAATTACAGGGACATGAAACCCATACTTTCTCTTGTGTGGGTCAGATAGAGCATACAGTTTTAAACAACTTTTGAATTTACTTATTTTATTTTATTTGCTTCTTGGTATCTTTTGTTGAAAAGTAAACCGAGGTAGACTCAGTTGCTGGGAGCTAGCTGCTTATTGGTAGCTGCACATATATGCCTCTTGTAATTGGATAACCAATGTGTTCAGCTAGTTCCCAGTACTGCATTGATGCTCCTTTAAGAAAGCATTGCAAGAGAATGAAGCAAAAATGATAATAGAGGTAAATTGGAAAGTTGTTTACAAATGTATGCTCTGTCTGAATCATGAAAGAACAATTCTGAGTTTTATGTTTCTTTAATCCTTTTCACTAAACAAAAATAACTTTTTTTAGAAATACTTATATTATCATTTTATTAAAGCATTTGTATATATGACGTCTGTGCTCTGGATTTTTTAAAAAAAATAATTTGTATTATGGTTTACATAAAAATAACAATGCAAAATTACAGAATCCAGAACTAATAGTATTAGGGCCTTTTCTTCCCTGAAATACACTGAGTCTCCAAAGCCGGACAGATAGCTCAGCATACTAAGGCTCTGTGGCTGAGCTCTGTAGCAATCCAAGGGTTGCAGGTTCCATCCCCAGCGAGATCCTCTAAGCCTTTCATCCTTCCAAGGTTGATAAAATGAGCAGCGCCTTGAGACCCTTACGGGTGATTAGCTGCGCTTTACAAGTACCCAATACATACATATTTAATTTAATACGTCTCTGTTCAAGCAGCAAGGATAGTTGTTGTTGTTACAATCACTCCGGTACATGTATCAAACTATTTGCTAAAGAAATCTTAACTCAAGAGAAATGTTTGGATGATGATTCTGTTATTAATATGAGTAATTCCAAGTTTTTCATGTTCAATTCCATTTCTGCTCCTTGAAATAAACAGATGTTTGCATTTGTGCCAGTTATCAAGCAGAGATCAGTTAAATATGTCAAGTTCAGAAAGTTAAATAAAATAAAATGATAGAATTAGTGAAAGAAAATCAAGTTTGTGAAAGAAAGAACTGGTTGTCTGTGGGCTTCCCCTATATTAAGGTATGTGTTCAGTGTGTTAGTTTCTAGATTGTGTTTGTTTTGTATCCTCAATTTATCTTTCCAAACAATCCATTCCTCTCAAATGTTAATGTATTATGCTCTATTGTCTATTAGAGTAGAAGTGACATCAGCTATCTGGTGATAATAGTTGATTTTGTTCAAGATCATGTCGAAATGTGATATTTCAGTTTTCCAAAATGTTGCAATATTAGTTTTAACTGCTGTACAGATTATGCCCACTAATGTTAGTGATGTTTTAGATATGTGAACTGTAGTAGTGCAAGTTCCATAGTGAGTGGATTTGTTTATTGAATATTTCCCTTAACAGTTTAGAAGTTGTATCTCAAATTCACTTAACTTTTGAGCATGACCAGCACATATGGGTATATAATCCTTCTTCTTTACATCTTCTATAGCAATATTTATGTGAGTTATTTTCCATATCTGGTTGCTTATTCTTAAACCTACTGGGATGTAAATACCACCTATATGTTGCTGTAATATACATTTTTTTTTCTTAGGTTTGCACTATTGGTGAAGGACAAGCTCCTTCTAAGCAGTTCAGCCCATTCCATATTCTCTTTGTAAAATGTCCTTCTTCTTTCCATTTATGTATGGATTTCAGTTTGTCTGGTGTATGCCTTGAATAAAAGCTGTTATATAATTCTGCTACTGCTCCTTTCATTCTGTTAGAAGATAGGCATAGTGTCTCAAATGTGGGTTTAATCTGTGTCTGCTTTTTCTTATTTCATTAGCCCTTGAAATTAATTGTAAGTAATGGAACCAGGAGTTTTAAAGAAAAGGAGGAGTATCCTAATACTGTTCAAAAGTGAGGATTTTGGGTGCTTGATATGTCTGCAAAACGATAAAGGCCTTTGTTAGGTCATATGCTATTAACTGTGTTCCTAATTTCAGGTGACAGGGTGATTAAGGGTGTGGCTGGCGTGATCCTTGATAACAAATTCAATTTCACTGTCAGGGTATCCGATAGTATGAATGTGTATCCGATTGTGATATAGGTCATCCAATTTCGTAACCTATCTTTTTCAAGGTCCAAAGTAGTTTATATATTGGGGAGAGTCCGTGCTTTGGATTTTAATAACTTTTTGTGTATAAGAAATCAATGGCAATTAAGGATTTTTTTTTCCATAATTTTTTATTTTTATTTTTTACAATTAAAATTACACATTTAAAATCAATTCACATAAAAACAAGGCTTTTTGTCACTCAGGGTTGCTTGACTGCTAAACTATAGCAATTCAAAGGTGATCAGAGCAACACTCCACCATACGCAATCTCTCCAATGCCGGTTGACTTTAAAGGGACAGTATACACCAATTTTCATATAACTGCATGTAATAGACACTGCTCTAGAGAATAATAGGCACAGATACTGATCTAATCCAGTATAAAACCTTTTAAAAACTGACTCATAAAATCCGAGTTTAGCACTGTTAATGAGGTGAGGCAGGGACAACCAGTGAAAGGGACTGAGAAAGCAGGAAGAGCAGACCCTTCCCCACCTCCCCTGCACATTAGAAGCAGGATTCTGTAGACTTGGGTCTACATCTGATACTTTGGGGCTTGGTTAGGAATCTGAAAATCAGCACAATGTTATAAAAAATAAGCAAAATTATACATTGTTAAAAAAAACACTCCCAGATGGGCTATATAAACGGGTCATCAACAAAGCATTTATGCAAAAAAAACATTTTGGAAGGTGAGATCCTGAATTGCCACAGAAGTAATTTTTACAAAAAGTGCTTAAAATCCATTGATGATTTTAGAGGGGATATCTATCAAGCCGTCAACTTTGTAGAATTCAACTGCACCAATACGCTTGCCTAACATCGCGGCCACGGACCTGAATACTATCTCCATATTTATAAAAAAAGCCGTCAAAAAGCCACGCACCAAGTACGGGGCGATGAGCATCGGACTGTTGTTAACTAACAGTCATCGATCTTGCGTCTATTCAACGTTTTACCAACTTTATTTATACCTTGTCACTAAACTCCGCCACTATACTAAAATGTTTAACCCCTATCCCGCCGCTCCCGGACCCCACCGCCACCTAAATAAATGTATTAACCCCTATCCCGCCGCTCCCGGACCCCGCCGCCACCTAAATAAATGTATTAACCCCTATCCCGCCGCTCCTGGACCCTGCCGCCACCTAAATAAATGTATTAACACCTATCCCGCCACTCTTGGACCCCGCCGCCACCTAAATAAATGTATTAACCCCTATCCCGCCGCTTCCGGACCCCGCCGCAACCTAAATAAAGTTAATAACCCCTATCCCACCGCTCCCGGACCCCGTCGCCACATAAATAAATGTATTAACCCCTATCCCACCGCTCCTGGACCCCGCCGCCACCTAAATAAAGTTATTAACCCTTATACTGCCGCTTCTGGACCCTACCTCCACCTAAATAAATGTATTAACCCCTATCCTGCCGCTCCCGGACCCCGCCGCAACCTAAATAAACTTATTAACCCCTATCCCGCCACTCCCCGCCACCGCCGCCACTAAATAAATGTATTAACCCTAAACCTCTGACCTCCCACATCACTACCACTAACTAAACCTATTAACCCCTAAACCGCCAGCCCCCCACATCGCCACAAACTAAATTAAGCTATTAACCTCTAAACCTAACAAGCTGCTAACTTTAAATTAAAATTACAACATCCCTATCTTAAAATAATTTTAAACTTACCTGTAGAATTAAAATAAACTATTATTAAACTATTAATTAACCTACCCTAACTATTATACTACACTTAAATTAAACTACCAATTAAATTAACTAAATTACAATATAAAAAAAAAACCTAAACCTACTCAAATTATTTAAATATACTATTTAACGTTATTAAAAATGACTAAATTACACACAAAAATAAACGCTAAGTTGCAAAAAATTAAAAACACCCCCCAACAGTAAAACCCACCACCCCCACAACCAACCCCCGCAAATAAAAACCCTATCTTAAATAATGTAAGCTCCCCATTGCCCTGAAAAGGGCATTTGTATGGGAATTGCCCTTAAAAGGGCATTTAGCTTTTTTACTGCCCAGACCCTACTCTTAAAATAAAACTCAACCAAAAAACCCTTAAATAAACCTAACACTAACCCCCGACGATCCACTTACAGTTATTGAAGTCCCGCTTGAAGGATCCATCTAGCCGGTAAGAAGTCTTCATTGGGGCGGCAAGAAGTCTTCATCCAGGCGGCCTCTTCCATCTTCATCTAGTCGGCAAAGTCTTCATCCAGACGACATCTTCTATCTTCATCCATCCGGCGTGGAGCGAGTCCATCCTGAAGACATCAGGCACGGAGCTGCTCTTCAATACGGTCGCCGCTGTAAACTGGAACTTGAATGCAAGTTACATCATCCAAGATGGCGTACCTTGCATTCCTATAGGCTGAAAGCTTTCATTCAGCCAATAGGATTAGAGCTGCTAAAATCCTATTGGCTGTTCCAATCAGTTAATAGGATTTGAGCAGCTCTTATCCTATTATCTGTTCCAATCAGCCAATATGATGAGTGCTCAATCCTATTGGCTGATTGGAACAGCCAATAGGATTTTAGCAGCTCTAATCCTGTTGGCTGATAGGAACCTTTTAGCCAATAGGAATGCAAGGGGCGCCATCTTGGATGACGTCACTTGCATTCAAGTTCCAGTTTACAGCGGCGACTGTATTGAAAAGGTTCTCCGCACCGGATGTCTTCAGGATAGACCCGCTCTGCGCCAGATGGATGAAGATAGAAGATGCCATCTGGATGAAGACTTCGCCGGCTGGATGAAGATGGAAGAAGCTGCCCGGATGAAGACTTTTTGCCACCCAGATGAAGACTTCTTGATGGCTGGATGGATCCTTCAAGCAGGACTTCAATAACTGTAAGTGAATCGTCGGGGGTTAGTGTTAGGTTTATTAAAGGGTTTTTTGGGTGGGTTTTATTTTTAGAGTAGGGTTTGGGCAGTAAAAGAACTAAATGCCTTTTTAAGTGCAATGCCCATGCAAATGCCCTTTTCAGGGCAATGGGAGCTTAGGTTATTTTAGATAGGGTTTTTATTTGGGGGGGGGGTTGGTTGTGGGGGGTGTTTGTATTTTTTTTTTACAGGTAAAAGAGCTGATTTCTTTGGGGCAATGTCCAACAAAAGGCCCTTTTAAGGGCCATTGGTAGGTTATTGTAGGCTAGGTTTTTTTTTATTTTGGGGGGGCTTTTTTATTTTGATAGGACTATTAGATTAGGTGTAATTCTTTTTTATTTTTGATAATGTGGTTTGTTTGTTTTTCGTAATTTAGTGTTTTTTATTTTTTGTAACTTAGCGTTTATTTTTTTGGATAATTTAGCAATTTTTAATAAGGTTAAATAGTAAATTTAAATAATTTGAGTAGGGTTAGGATTTTTTAATATGTAATTTAGTTAATTTAATTGGTAGTTTAATTTAAGTGTAGTATAATAGGTTAGGTGAATTAATAGTTTAAAAATAGTTTATTTAAATTCTACAGGTTTCCGGCGATGTCTGTCCGCCTGCTCAGAGCAGGCGGGCAGGTTATGGAGCAGTGGTCTTTGTGACCACTGCTTCATAACTGCTGTTTCTGGTGAGCCTGCAGGCTCGCCAGAAACACGGGCATCAAGCTCCATTCGAAGCTTGATAGATAGGCCCCAGGAGTGAAATGTAAATGTTGATGAATTAAAGTGCCCCTGTTTTTAATCAAATTTTTAAAAACCAAGCACTTTAGCATCAAAATTTACATTCACTTTAATGATTTTCTACATTAAATTACCTTCCATGGCCATTTTTGTAGCTAAATCAATTAAAGGGCCATGATACCCAAATGTTGAAACACTTGAAAGTGATGCAGCATAGCTATAAAAAGCTGACTAGAAAATATCACCTGAGCATCTCTATGTAAAAAAGAAAGATATTTTACCTCAAAAATTCCTCAGTAGCCACATCCCATTGTTAAGGACTTCTAAGCAGCAAATCAGTATGTCTGTCCCGGGACAGGCAAAGGAGCGAGCTTTGTGCACTCTCATCTTATTTCCCTATTCAGTTTAAGGAAGTTTACTATGAAATATCATGAGAGTTAAGTGAAATCTCATGAGATCACAATAAAAGAGTTCATGACCTCAGCACTGTTGATGCTGATTGGCTGCTGTTCATTTCTTCATTTATTTATTTTTTACCTGCAGCTGAGCAGCAGCTGAAGTATAACTTTTTACACAGAACTTACTCTGGTGAGCTGAGGAAATTGAGAAGTAAAATATCTTCCTTTTTTACATAGAGATGCTCAGGTGATATTTTCCTGTCATCTTTTTACAGTTATACTGCATCAGATTCAAGGGATTTAGCATACAAGTATTATGTCCCTTTAATACATTTTCCCTAAATTATTGGAATCAACCTCTTCGCTTGGAATAATTTACCAAATTAAACTTGCTTTTTTATGGGAACAATACTGAAATTTTCTGACCAGCATTTGAATTTATAAGGGATGCATTTTTTATTTTTTCTTACAAAAATGTGCCATAAATGAAGAGAAATATTCAACTTTTTAAATGTGTTGTATCTCTATAAACATCTGCAGAAATTTTAATGTGGGGCCTGGGGGTTGAAAATAAATGTCCCAAACATAGTAGTATAAGTGAATATATATGCAGTAGCAGAGAGTTGAGCAACAGAATATTTAAAAAATTGTGTCTTTGGCATCAAAAGAGTGTTTATGCTTACATACAAGGCTCCATGTACTAAGCAGCCTATGCTGCGTTTGAGCCCTTGTGGAGCAGGTTCCCACATGTGAGCTTCACGCAATCTAAGAAGCAGCAGTCATCAGACCACTGCTTATTACACTCTCCGCCACCTCTGAGGTAGTGGATTGAAATCACCCTGAAACATTTGCTCCGGGTGATTGACAAGCCCTTCCCTTGCATGATTGGTCGTGCAAACGAAGGGGGTTGAATTGCACACTCAAGCAAGTGTAATGGTACATGCAAACAGCAGATGTTCAGGGTCCACTGCCCATTTGATGTAAAGCCATGCAGAAAGGTTCTCACGCTGAGAACCTTGTGCGCATGACACTTAGTTCATGAGACCCGTAACGTGCATAATTTTTAAAGGGAAGCATTTTTCCCCACTTGCTTCCCCATATGTCTATTTCTATAAAGGATCTACATAACTGCTTTGCCATATTTGACACCAGATATGGTTTAAAAATATATTATGGTTTGTAATGCTACATTTTGTAAAACTTTTTGACACCAAAATTGTTCTATATATCTATATACTCTCTATCTATCTATCTATCTATCTATCTATCTATCTATCTATCATAAAGTGAGTATTAATATAACTTTTAAATATTTTGCTTATTTTAGCACGATACTCAGTTGTTGTTTTTTATTTTATTGGATTGTTTTATCAACTTAAAAATATTCAAACAGTAATTGATTATATTTGTTTCATTCTTTCAGAAGCTGTAAAGAATCTATTATCCTTACCGTTGTGCAACCATACCCTGTAAGTATAATGGTTTTACCTTTTTGGCATGACATAATCTGAATTCATAATTGTTTTATGATGTGTTGATGATTATGTTGAAATGATATGGAGCTATTTACAAAAATAAATACAAATTTGAATAAAACTATATATTTTTTGTATATTTAGTAATACAAATCAAAATCATAATCATGTAGAATAGTTTGCAATGTATTTGTTAATATAAATATTTGCTTGGACAGAAACCTTTTTGAACCAGTGTGTCATAAACTTATAAGGACTTGACAAAACATAATGAATATCTGGTCTTGTAATATAAAAATGTTGTCAAAGATCTAAAACAAATAGTAGCTATTGAATTTTATGGTGCTATATAAATAAATGATAACTATAATAATAACAAATGTATCAAACATGTAAAGGTAATCCATCCAATATTCTTGTTGTTTTTTATAGCAAATTGGGCTCACGTGCAATGGGCTTAATTTAACAAGCAGTGAAAGCTGCTTTAGAGACACTGCTTCTTTACCTTTTTACCCCATGTGAAGTAGTAGAGTTAAAATATCCCATACTCATTTGTTCAGGGTGATTGACAGACCCTGCTCTTGTGTCATTGGTTGTGAAAGAGCATGGGGCAGAGTTACACATAAACAGGTCCCATTGTTGAGAAGCTTGTCTGTCTGTGATTTAAAGGGACGCTGTACACCAATTTTCATAAAACTGCAGGTAATATACACTACTATAAAGAAGAATATGTACATATACTGTTCTAAAAATCCAGTATAAAACTTTTCAAAAACATACCTAGAAGGTCCCAGTTTAGCACTGTTGATGAGGTTAGGCTGGGACACCCAATGAAAGGGTATTGGAAAGCAGAAAGAGCAGAATTCAAAATTGTTTTATGATGTGTTGATGATTATGTTGAAATCATATGGAGCTATTTACAAATTCCCTGCATATGAAAAGAAACAAACAACAGCAGAAGGAATATGTAATAATTGCGTCTACATCTGATATTTGGAGCTTGTTTAGGAGTCTATGTTATTAACAAATAAGCAATACTATACATTGTTAAACACTCACAGATGGGCTATATAAATGGATCAACCACAAAAAAATGTATGCAAAGAAAAATCTAGTGTACAATGTCCCTAAAATAAATGGG